>NW_009217156.1:3094-38581 GCF_000690835.1 Fulmarus glacialis | reverse complement strand
AACCTTAATGATTCTATGATTCTAAGACTCACAGAGCTTAAGCTTGCATCAGCAAATCTAAATCATCAAGACTCTACAAATAAAGGATCCTGGGACATAACATTGCAACTATTAACTACAAACTCTAATTTCAGCAAGGCAATCCTTTTTCATTCAGTATCTAGAATGATGATTTAATTTAAAGGCAGGGAGGGGGGAAGTATATCACCTTTAAAGTTTAATCAAATTTTCACAATACTTTGCTTAAATTCACTAAGGATATTTACCTCATCTACAAAGTTGATAGCATCAAACCAGTCCTGAAGCGCTTCAAGGCAGTATCTGACAACATTTCGTGTGTATTCCTGTGTTTCCTGCAGTAAGAGAAACCAGTGTACTACATGAGCCAAAACAGTTTTATGTGTCATTGTTTTCCTACTACAAATAAATATGATTGTTTCAAGAATATTTTTACAGTACATAATTTATGCCCTTATCATATGGAAATTAGTAAGTATTAACATGGTTTCATTGTTACTCTAAAAAAATTATCATTTCAATGGTGAGAATTAAGGCACCTTCAGAATGGTCAGCTGGTCCTAGTGCCTACTGTTGTTTAATTCATCCACTTATTTTTACCAAAAATTTAGAGATGTAAGCATTAAAAAAAGTCTTTCCATGCAATCAAAAGGAATGGCTAATGTCCCGTAAGTTTTATCTACTGAAAGGTCCTTACAGTTTGCTAACACAATGCATCTGAAATGCAATGATAACACAATACTGCATGGTTTTTAACAATAAGCAAATCTTGTTATGATTGTATGATATAACTCTATAAAAATGCCCTAAAACTATAACATATTTCAGATTAAATCATGTATTTCAAGACTAGAGCTGCACATTGCCCTCCAGGAGCGAAACAGTGATGTGCAAGAAGGGAAGGCGGGAGGGGAGCTAAACCAAATTGCTCTGTGATCAGCAGAACTTACAACGCCTCATTTCTTATGGACTTTTCCTTTAATCTTCCCTTCCTCCTAAACACAGACTCCAGACCTGCCTCAGACTCTTAGGTTATCTATGAAACACTTTTCATGCAAAAGCCAGCAGTGCTTTGGCCAGCCAGAAGATGTGCCGACTGGCTCAACCAGACACTTCTCATCAGGAAATATAACAGCCACACTCCCATCCTGCTGCTCCACCCTCTCTAGTGGCCAGGCTCCGCCAGCTTTCCCTCTCCTGCAGGACATGAGCTGGAATGTCTTCCCACCCATCAGGTTTTACTAAACAAGTACAACAATTAAGCTATGAGATTTCTAAACCTCTTTCAGATTTACTGAGAACAACCAAAGGGCTCAAACATGGGGGTCAAAAGATGACTGACATGCCGACAGGCAGAGCAAGGAATCATACAGGCCTTAAACAAAAGGCAGACCTTCCCATTCCTAAGCTAAAAAGAAAGAGATACTTCAAAAAGCCAGAAGTTGTAATTCAGTTTTCAAAAGATAATTTAGACTCATAAATTGATATATTCATAATGTATCAGTATAACTTACATCATGGAAAGGCTTTTGCAACTGCCTGATTTAAACTGTTTTAAAATTGCACGGTATGCTTGCGCACATTTTTTCAGTGCACAGTTCAAGTGAGGTATTACTGTCTCATGGATGCTATTACGTATCTTAATAAGCTAATTTCAAATGTAAATATTTATTTCATTAAAAAAAAAAACCAATAAAAAGTTTTTTCATCTTAAGTATTCCTATAAGCTGATGGATTCAATTTTTACTATAATTTAATATAATTTACAGTCTAGCAAATAGTTACAACTCTTTGCTCTAGTTAGGAGACCACTAGATGTCAGAACCTAAGATTTCACCTCGGGTTGTTAGTAAAACAACACAAAACCATAAATTACTCCATCCCCCATCATAATGAAGTGTCTACTTGCAGACAGAATCAACATTATAATCACATTAGGAACAACTTATGTATCTCCTTTCCCACTGAACAAAGGCAAAATGACTCACAGACATTTATCAGATTAGAAGTTATTCCATATGTACAGTCATATGGAATGACTGTACACATCCCGAACTTGTAGTCCCAGTTCTGGAGACAATAAATTAGGTACAGGCATGAATCCTATACTCACTATACGCAGAATCTGAGTTGATCAGAGTCTTGTACATTTGATAGACAAAGACAGCAAAACCCAAGTCTTTCCAAACACAAAACAGACAGACCTTTCAGATTTGAGAACTCTAGAATAGATCACGAATAAAACCAAGAATAATGACAGAGAAATGTTAGTCTTACCCTAACTTTGCAGTGTGACAGAAGACCCCACATTGGCTGGGCACAGGCTTCCAGCTCAGCAGCAAAGGCAGCGTAGTATGTCTGCGATTCAAACTCCACGTGCTCATTTAATTCTCGTTTATTTAAATTCATACCTTCAAAGATTTAAGCAGAGTTATACAACCAAATATTTAACTAGGGCTAAATGGAATGCAGTATTTTTAGTGTTATGCATCACACACCTATTAAGAGAAAAAACCACAAAGCGTAACAATCTATCGTATCTAGCAGCAGAATAACAGATAAAATATGAGAACAAGCATAACAGTTTGAAAAAAAGTAGACTAAAAAAGAACGATAGTGCTAAATTGGCTACTAACTGTAGTCCTTGCTGTTCAGGTGACATTAACATGGACAGCAGCCCTTCTACTTTGAACCTTATTTAGTCAACGGGAACATCTGGATGGAAAATATCTTATCCTCTTTCTAGGCAGAACATTTTTCAGTAACGAAAAGGTCACGATTTTAAAATATTTTTTTAAATACAAAAAAGTTTCTTCACAGCAACTTCGAAAAAGATCCAGATTTATCAGATGAGTTTACCCGATATTTAAATTTAGAACTTCACCAGTAAAACACTTCTAGCACAAGTTATGATTTGTACTGATAAGTACTTTGCATCAGTCAAATGTGATGCAATTGCTCTTTAACTAGTCCACACAAGACAAAAATCTATTAGATCATTTTCACATCTACCTGTTTTCTAGAATATACTGTTCCCTTTCAGGAATACAGACTTATGAGAATACTAATGAATTAAATATTTACATACAGCAGTGTAAGGATTTTGCTACTGCGAACATTAAGCTGTCTTAACATCCTCGTATTAGTACTGATTATAAAAGTCACATACCTTGAAAGAATGATACAAAATTCATCCATGTTACCAAAAGACCATGATCTTCCAAAAATTTCTTTGCCACACTTTGGTGTGAAAGTATGTTTATAAAATCACTAACCAGGGGCCAGTAAGTATTATTCTTCAGTAGTGCTTCCCCACAATTCACCACCACATGTAAACTATTTTCTTCATCTAGATTTACAAAAGAAAAAGAAAAAAAAAAGTAATACTTTTTTTTTTTCCTTCTTGCTCTAACTTTTAAATAAAATACAAGATAATGCAAAAAGACCAATTAGGATTTACTGTAATATTGCGATCACACATACAGAAAAAACTGCAGAAAAAAGAATGATTGTTTTGTGGTACCTGAGGCGGTTTTCTCATCATGGACTCATCAACATAGATCCCACCGTAGTAGGAGACACACATACTTTGAACAGTATCACCACCTTTGAAAAGCAGTGCATTAGTAAAACCATCACCTTTTGAATACTCTCAAGAAGTATAAAAAGACCAAACAATACAATTCCTAGTATGAACATCTGAAATCTGTTTTGAATTTGACACACTTCCAGCGAGCACGCTACCTTACAGCATGCAAACAGGAATCTGGTGATCAAAACCTACACTGGCACGTTGAGTCCAAGAAGGACAGCAGAGAAAAGCATTTCCACTCTGAATCTGGGACAGAGGGAGGGTTTATGCAGCCTTCCTGAGAGTAGGGCAGAAGAAGGTTCCCAAAAGAAGGGGAGAAGAAATCGGGGGGGGAGTGCGCGCGTAGAAGTCGCCTCCCCAAATCACAGAAGTACATCCTCTACAGCTGTCAAATAAACCTCTCTATTAGATTTTCATAAGAGGGACCCCTGGAAAGGAAACAGGATTGATCCTGGATTCATGATCCAAGGGAAATAACTTCCAGCATCCATCTGTTAGTTGCTATTCTATTTCAAGCAAACAGAAGAAAGAAAATCTTGCATCTGATGATCAGCCTTGGGGATGGCTCTTGTCCCGTTCAAATGCACTGAAGGACCCTTCTAGTTACCCTTTAGACAATGAAAGGGTCATAAGCAGTACAGCACAGCCACAGCTAAAAAGACACTGTTATTAAAAGACTCCAGTCTCCGGCTGATGAGGCACATCTGTATCTGGACTAGTTCCCTTTGGTACACATGTAAGTTTTTTTCCTCCCCTTTGTTGTAATTACTGAAGAAAATTCTTTCTTTCTTTTTACTCTGAGGTTGTTATTTTGCTGGTTTATTGGTACCAGGAAAAAAAAAAAAATTACTCTCTTGCCTGTTATGTCAACAAGTTTTCTAACTTGAAGTCACACAGTATTTTGATCTCGACAAGTTCTACTTCCCAAGAACACAGCACAGTCAGAAAAATGAATCAGATTTCATCCTGAAAAATATGCTGCTTGAGTTGCACACAACTATGAACAGACACCTTCTTGTTATCATAAGGTAATATAAGAGCTCCATTTCTTAAGACTGACTCCTATCTAGTACACTGAAGCACTGAAGGAACAGGAAGCCAGAAGCACTCTGCACAGCTTCTCAAACTTCTCTGCCACAGTTGATCAAATACTCTTTAATCTCTCTCTTGTTATCTGGTACATCTGCAAAGAAAGGAAACTCGGTCTTGTTGCTCAGCTGCCTGGTTCCCATGTGCTCACACAGCATATCCAAGAACAGGATAACATCTCAGCTGGCTCTGCCTGAACCCGCTGAAGGACTTCGCAAAGAGCCAACAGTTACATGTTGCTGATTCTCTGCCCCAGTATAGATTAGACAAATCCAGAGTTACTTTAAATTGGCACCAGCATTGCCTCTTATTCAGAGTACTCTACAAGCTAGGGTTAATGTAAGGTCACAGTCAAAGGCAAAGTTGGGGTTTTTTTTAAAGGATGTACCATAACCAAAAGTTTTTCCTTGGGGTATAAATTCTTCTCCCATGAAAAGTTCAGTAGGAGGAAAGTGCTGATAGAGAGGAAAAAATGTCTCTAAGAGCATGGGGACATAAACCTTCATAGGGAGCCAGTTTTATCATCTGCACCCATATTTGACCTCCTCACCCTTTCACACCACGTGTGAGAGAGGTAAGCTGAACTAGTAACATTTTGGAAGTTGGTATCAACACAACTCCTAGGTCAACTCTGTTTCAGGAACACGGTTTGTCACTTGGCACTTTGTCACAAATACCCTTAATGAACTGTATACTTTTAACAGGTATCAGCTGTCCAAAAGTCAATTAGGATCTGTGAGCAATGCAAACTAAACATGCCTTAGCAGATACAATTCCTGCTCCATGTTCTCCTTGCTCCTCTCCAACATATTTTCTCCATCTATCCATTGGCTGGATTTGTAAACTTTGTCTCATTCAGATACTAAACGACCTACTTGTTTGCACTAGCTGCAGAAACAGAGTTCTTCTCAATTTATCTCACCAGCACAGACTTCTAACAGACTTCTCACTACTTCCAGCATCATAAGAGATACCTTGAACTAAACACAAGATGCAAGACCACAGAACTGCAAAAGAAGGCCAATGAGAATGAGAGAAGGAAAAAAACCCAATAAAGTATTTTATTAAAATTTTTCTTTCGATTTACAGTATGCCCAACCCCTCATATATAAAGCAGTGAGTGAGGAGGAAATGTTGTGAAAACACTCAAAAGCACTGGACAGATTCCATGATGGAGTCTTAGCTAAGACAAATCACTGGTGCTGGGGAAAGGAAACAGGTAACTTCATGTCTTGGGATAGCTGCTCCAGGGGTAAGTCTTTTCTCACAAATCTATCACAAATATATCTGATGTTATTTAACTTACCAGCTCTAGCTTACATAATTAATTACCAGGTATTTTCTTCAGAGAATGTCTAACCACAGTCACAGGCTTTTTCTGTGACTTTTTCAGGCTGCAAATTCTGATCCATTACAGAACCTTACCACCATCCCATACTAGCAACATCCCATACACTGACCAACAAGTAAAAGTAACTACTTAAAAGTAGTTTCAAATGACATTCCACCAATATGGCATTAGTTTAGCAAAAGTCACTTGATAAACAAACTGTTAAAGAGAAAGATTCAACATTTTTCTTTGAATACCGTAAAGCAATCTATGTAGGGCAACAGAAAAATTTCTCATGTTGAAGTGCAGCTGAATGAGGGCACTCTTTATAACCAGATGACTGAGGATCTCCCATTTCAGTACAGTCATTCTGTATTAGGCTATACATAGAGTAGACTCGGAGACACAGGATACTTCAGACAAGAAAAATTACAATTTCATGCAGAAGTTGATGGTACTTATTTGGCCGCACCGGTCAGCCAATCTAAAGAGTATTTTCAAATTCAAACTAGGATAAAGAGGGCTGAGAGGTCTGCAGTCTGTTAGGTACGTGAAAGCGTCAAAAAGAGAAGTCAGCAAGATTCATTGTGCCACCATTTTCAGATAGGGACAGGTAAAACAAGGATGGTAGAAATAGGACAGCTGTTTTCACTGGAAAAGTTACGGAGTGTACACTAGTTCAAATTCAAATTGCCACTCTGTCAACAAAAAGCTTGATCAAATGACTATATTTACAAAGTATTAAATCATTCTCCTCTAATTATATCAAGTTTTATTAAGGCAATCACAGGTGAGAAAACTTAAAACAATTTTAAATACTTCAAATAGCTTGTGAAATACTTTGAAAATATTTCTTAAATTAAGGTCTCAATTTGCATATTAATTTCTCATTCAGATGAGCTTCCCAAATAGTGTTTATGCACTTTACCCAACAAATGAAGCACCTGCAAGATAATACTCTGTATTACAAACCACATAACAATCCTACAAAAGAAAACCCTACAAACCAAAGGATAAAACATCAGTATCGCTCTTGGTAACTATCTTTACGTTTCTAGGAAATTTTGAGACTCTGCCTCTACCATATATTGCTAGATCCTGTGTATTTTTGGGAAGGGGTTGGGGGTTAATTGACTACCAAAGAAAGAGATTAAATTTCCTCTATAATCAATTTATTATCCATGGAAACAAGCAAACAAACAAACAAATCAACCTACCTTGCAATTCACTTTTAATAAGGCAACTTTCCATCATATATAGCAGAACAGTGACCATAATATCCAGCAGCTGACATTCTTCTGTTACTTGGCGTGCTAGTTCTTCATTGCTGAACAACTGAACACTGATATGCACAATTCTATTAGACATTGTGTCTGATTCATGGCTTTTCTTCAGTGTTTTCATAATAAAAGCATAATGCTGAACAAAAGTTTTGGTAAAAGCAATCTGCAAATCATAAAGAAATTTTGATGTTAACAAGCACCATACAAAAATTATAGCTTTCTTGCATTATAAAATATTCCTTTACAAAAGTACAATCAACATATCCTAGGAAACACCAGTTGCCATGACAAACCAAAACTGATGGTCTAACTATCCCCTGACTAGTTTCTAGAAACAGTCCACATGAAAAGACCTAGGTATAGAGAAGGGTAACTTATGCCTCCAATTTTATTACCTTATACCAAAATCTAACCTTCTCATTCTATACTTTCCATGCTAAAAAAAAAAAACAACCGAAAACCAGAAATGTTGAAACAAGGAATCTAAGGTCTCAGCATACCTGTGAAAGCAGTAAAGTTCTAATAATGAATTTATCCTGAATTTTTTACATCCTAAAACAGGGACTAATCTCCCAAAAAGATAAGCTATGAACAATGAGATTAGTAGTTCCTAAGAAAGCTGCCTTAACTTATCATTTGCACTCATCTACCCATGGAGTAAGGTTCTCATTCATCTGTCAAGGGTGACATTTCAACACTGCATTTCATCTGCTATCACATCATCCTATTTTTTTTTTAATAAATCTTTAGCGCTTCCTCCTAAATAATTAAAGTTATTAGCAAGCTTTGCTATTGTTCACACAACTATTTGGATTTTTTTAAACCAGATCAGTATTTAAATGTATCAATACATATACATATAAATCTTAGTACAATTTCTTATCCCACTCCATTAGCCTCAAATTGCATTGTAAACCAACCTTCTGCACTGCATATACATGTGTGCATATCTGCCAGCTTTGAAATCACTTCTCACTTAGTACTTTAAGTTCTGAATTAACACCATCTGGACTTCCTTGGCTTAATAAGAAGAGATAATACAAGCTGTGCAGCGATGAAAATTTTTAGCTCAAAGTCTAAAATCCCCTGTCTATTCCTTCTGGAAGTATTAATCTTTCATAAGCATAAAATTAGAAATTTTAAAACCACCCTCAGGCAGCTGTGTTTTCACCAGGCTGTATACAAATCACTGCCTCAGATTTTACCTGCCTCAGATTCCCATATTTTTATTATAGCACTACCATGTTATTTTCATTTAGAAAATATTTCTAAAAATATCATAATGCCATAATGCTGCTGTTGGGCACAAAGACTGCTTCTTCCAGCAAATATCCTCAAAAATAAAGTTGCTCATGCAAAAAAATGGACCAGGATGGGGATGTCACTGCAGGAAACACTACAACACTGCTTCACTTGCCTTCCTTTAGCTGGTTCACAATGATGGAAACTTGTATAACAATTGAAAGTGTCTTCTACATACAGCACCCAGCACAATGGTAACTGTATTCAGTTGAAGCCTTTCCGGAACAATGCATTCGCAATACTTGCGCAATACTTGCGCAGAGTTAATACAGTATCATTCTGGTATTTCAAGGAGAACAACCTGTCATATAATTTCCTTTAAATTAAAGCTTGATACAACTTTAATCACTGGCAATGACACTTATAAGAAACATCAAGACATTTACACTATTAATGTTAAGCCTCAGACACAAATGACGCACCTGGTATTTTAAGAAGTTAGTATATTGACGCTTCTAGTAAAAAAAGAATACTTGATTTATATATTACTTCTTCACATTGTATTATGTTTAAATAGGATTCTCAGGTTCTGCAATGCAGGAACTATGTTTTACCTGTTTTACACAGCATTCTCAATTCAAGTTGATTGCAAAAACATGGTCCTCCTCTAAGGACAAATTTTGGATTTTTTATTTATTTATTTTAAATCAGCACGCGTCAAAACTTTTTGTGCCTCACCTATATACAATAATGAATTTCTGAAAGTACTGTAGATTCACTATCAATATAGTGTAATGATAGAGATTCTGTAATGCACTTAAATAAAGAAAAGACATCAGCTTTACTCCTACATTCACTTGGAAGCTAAACCAACAAATACAACCCTTTCCAATTTTGAGAGGAAGAACCTAAACTCATTTCCAGAAGTTAAAATGCTGAAATGCTGTGGTAAACTGCAGTCCGTATACAAAAACAGCCCTGGTAGGTCAAATCAGCCCATCCAGATCAGTATCCTGTCTTTGAGTGGCCAAAGCTGTATAGGCAACTAAGGAAAAATATAGAATGGAGAAAGAATGCAGATATTGACATAACAGGTCTCTCCAAATACTTACTCAGCTTCCAATCATTTGCAAGAAGTGGCTTCCCAAGACAAGACATGTTTTCTGTATATTTAATTACCTTCACTGACTTACTCTCTATGATCTTGTGCAGCTTCTAAACTTCTAGTCTATGCAAAAACAAAGTTAATTTTTTCATCTGCCCTTTCCTCTTGGTGGCCAGTCAACAATCCCAGAACTTTTAGGAGCCTAGCATCAACCCCATGTTTCAGTTAGAACTTGCATCTCCCATGTTTATGTTTTCAATGCAAAGAAAAAGTTAGTCCTGCCAGGTGAAAGCTGTGCTAAAATTAACTTTCCAATAGAAAAACTGTTTTACAGAATTTGTAGAAGAGCATATCCAGGGGTTAGTGAAGTCCTATTGCTGTAATAACTGCTTCAACGTTCGCTATGGGAGGTGTCTGACGAGGCACAGCATTTCTGATAATTATGTTTGTTGATTCATTATCTCTACCAGATGCTTTTGCATTTCTCTACTTCCAGTATTCCAGATTTCAGCAAGGCTCTACTCTTGGATGATTTACACTCTTCCATCAGCTTCCTCTTTATTGCAAACCCGTTCTTTGCCTTCTCCTTGGTCACATGAAGGTCAGTCCTATTTCTCTGGCCTTTTGTTTTCTTGCAGAAACCTTGTCCACACCATAACACCTCTAATTTCTTGGAAGCTCTGGTAAATTTCTCTTCTGTTGTCTTCACTTGTAAGTCTTCCAAGCCTCAAATGTCAGAGAGTGCTGGAAGGGATGCCTCAGGCACAAATCCTATAAGGCAAAGACCACACTGTTTGTTGTGCTCTTTCTTTCATATGCAAAAGGTGGCAGGCGGGGTGGGGGAAGCTAGTTAACCCAGGGTTTTAGCCCACCCCTTTCAATACCTCTTTTCGATACTGGGAATCCTAAAAGCGAAGTTTGTTCTCCTATTTAAAAATAAATCTGTGCAACAGAGATTGCTAGTGGCTCACTGACTGCTGCATAGGGCATGGTGGATTCACTCAGCTCTACTACGTTTATGCTGGAGGTCAGAGATTTCAACAATTTCAGAGCATGCACAGATAGCCAGCTCTGTGTCTGGCTAGCTCACTCCGTTTATCAGAAAACCAACCTGGCAGAATTCTGCTTATTTAATGAGCTAAATCAGCTCACGAAGAGTCAGACAAATTGCACAACAGCAGAGACAGAAAAATTAAGACAGTACATGTGGTGTAGATAGGATGGGAGAAAGTAGCAGACAGCTGAGAGATCACTTGGAACAGTTTATATCCCTACAGGTGTTCCTACTTTTGAGAATGCAACATGATTAAACAGCAAACAGGCTTTTCCTTCATAAAAGCTAAATGGAAGTTTGAAGGATAAAACATTCTTTTAATTCATCCCGAAATGGTATGTTCTCTCTGTACACATGTAAAAGGTAGAGCCACTCCTTGTAAATTAGAACAATCCTCACAGATATATTTAAAATTCATGCATCATTGACACAGTTTTGCAACAAAGCACAGGTATATCTTGGGAAAAAATAGTGCTACTGCCTCCCTAGTATTGCTGCGTGATACATTTCCTGCTCTGTTTTCTTATTACTGAAAAATACCTTTTAGACAATCATAGCAATTAAAATAAACAGATTCTAAAAGATTTCAAATACTTAGGATTTGTGCTAGTAATAAAGTTTGCACACAGAAATTAACTGTTTAATCAAATACAATATGAAATTGGTAACAAAAAAAAAAGGGAATGTTGAAATAATCCTTTCGCCTGAACATACAATATTGGTAGGTGGAAGAAGGACTATTTCCACATAAAGGTGGCAGCCAGTAGAGAAACCAAATATACCATGGTCTCCATTCTGAGTACATAGTGAAGAAAGATTATGAACACAGTGAAGAAAGCCACTGAAGACTGTGGCTTGTTGTCAAAGGAAAAAAGATCCCATGATCATTAAAAGTTGTTGTTATTACATGGTATAGTAAAAAGGTAAACATAGCAATACTTACCAGATTCCTCCACATGCTGCTAGCAGCTGGGTGTTTTTACAGGCAGGAGTTTAGCTGGCAATGGACCAGGAGAATTGGATGTCCACGTGGGTCTCCAAATATCAAGAAGAATTCAAGCTTCACGGCAAGGGACCATCAGTCAAGAACTCCTCACGTTTCTTCATGTATTAGCTGAATCCAAGACCAAGATGAATCTATGCTGGTATCCCAATTCAAAATGCTGTCTTGACATGGATAGAGTATTGCTGAAAGCCCATATCTTATCTTTTTCTTCCTTGCAAGTTATCTTCATATTCTTTGCTTTGATTCAGCAAGATTTTAAGGGGGCACGAATACAGGGCTGTCCCATTATAAACAGACATTTTTGAAGAAATCTGCATGCCTGGACTTCAGGATTTCTTGATCTTTGCCTCCCAGCATGGATTGAGAAGGTCCAAAATATTTGCATGGCTCAAAAGTATGACATGATCAGAGCAAAATGTTAAGCCTGATTGCTATGTATACTTGGTCTTGCAACACGTAGAGCAAACAACCAAACCTGGCTGCACACCAAGATGTAAAACAGGAAGATGACATCCAGTCTCCATGACTCCAGGCCAGGAGACACTTGGTATGGACAACTACAAAACCCTGTAAGGAAGCAGCTGGAAGGCTGCCAAAATCACCTAGGGCATAGCTGCAGCAAAAACACTCACAACTGTCATGTCCTATATGGAGAAACCACTGCCTACTACAACAGCTGCAACAGGAATGAAGTCACTGCAATTATTTACCACTCTACATAATCATTTAGTGCTGATCCACATCTTTTAACTGATAAAAATCCAATTTACAAAGTAAAATAAAACAAAACAAAATTCAACACATGCAAATACGCACTAACAGCCAAAAAGGAAAAAAGCAAACCATGAGAACAAAATTAATACTGCTGCTCCAGAATTTTCCATCTTGTTTTGTCCACATCTCTCTTCACATACTATAGACCTTCTAACCAAATACTCAAAACAAGGTAAAAGATCTGCATTATTTTACTGCTTATTATTCAAATATAAACATATGTGGTCTTATGCAAGGCATAATACACACTAAGTATGCGAATAAGAAAAGACATTTAAGTTTGAATGAAGGAAGGCAAGTACCTTATAATCTTGATCTGGCAGCATGTTGAGTAAGAAAGTCACCATCTTCTGTGGAAACTCATATTTTATTGTCCAAAATAATAATTCTTCTAGAAAACATTTATGCTTCAAAACATCCATGATAGATTGATCTGCATAAAAGGTTGGAGGAGGGGATGTGTAATGTAATAATTATTAAAAATAAAAATAATGATAGCGCAGTTGCACTGTCACATAAAATTCAGTAACAAAAATTCAAGAACATCTTAGTGCTCTCTGTAAATAAGTTTTTTTTCAAAAACACTGGGAAAATTAACGTGGCCAACTGCACAGTGTCAGAGTCTGTAACAATAAAAAGGACCTCCCAGAGAAGTCAATTAAAGTTTTCAGTACAGTTCTACCAGAGTCCAATCTTCACTGATTGCATTGAATCGTATCACCTTACTGTAATAACTCCACTGATTGTAATGAATCACAGCAATTTGCACAATATTTACACAGCCACTTAATCGAGGGAAACTGTTAATGTAGACTACTACTTAGCTAAAGTGAAAATAGCAAAACAATAAAATACAATTTATGATTAAGTTATGAGTTCTATCACCCAAGAACACTTCTGTTCCGTTTACAAAGCTCTAAACAAGCTAAATAGAAGCAATAATGTATCAGTTATTCTTATTTTCAAAGCAATATATGTACTGATTGACCAACAACAAAGTTTTTGTTTGGTTGGCTGGGTTTTTTTTAATAAAAAAATTACCATAATCAGATAATCAGGCACTAGCTCCTGATGGTACCAGAAAAGATAGTCTCATCTTTCCCCATTCAACTGCTGGCCATTCACTCTGCCCCCTTACTCATGCTGACAGTACATTCCTGTGGGGTACCTACGTAGGAATCAAGTCATCTTTCCATTCTGTCAGCTGCGCTTTCAAGCAGATCAGTTTCGTGATTGCAAAGCTGCACAAACTGACCTCTGCTAGAATAAACTGTTCATGAAGCTATGGCTTGACAGAGCATAAATCATATTAACCCCATTTAAAAAAATGACTAAATTAGAAAGATTCTTTATCATCATTCTTCAAGAGGTTGATTATTTATGATTTAAAACTACAGCAGGCATTGTTCACCCCCATAACATATAAGGACTAAAGAAAATAATAATAATAATGCTCCTTTATACGTAGAAATCAACTAGACCTGAGGATATACCCCCCCGCCCCAAAATCCCATATTCCAATGGGACTGTATGAAGTGCTCCCATCAGCATAGATTCAAAGACACTTAAGCTGAACATCTTCTGGCCTTGAAGACTCGCCTTTTCACTGAGGTATGACAGCTTTAGGGACTGCACTGGATAGCTTTGTGCCTATCCTAAGCAGGATAGCCATTTGTGCTTTTCCTAAGCAGGAATTACCTCCATTTTCCACCATTACCAAAGGTCAGAGTTCCCCAGCCAAGTGACCAATCAGCCCAAAACATCTCAGGAGTTGCAAAAGATCATGAGACATAATCAATAATTTAAATTTTAGGAATCTCCTCAAGACTTTAGCAAGCCACACAAAGACAAGAATATGTTTTATTCAATATATTCTACAAGCGTTGAAATAAAAAATTACCTTCACTGAATCATGAAAGATATTTTAATATTAAAATATTTTGTAAAGCATTACACATCACCTACTGCAGCAAACATATGATGATCATTTATGTTCTCTTCCTCATCTCTTGTTAAGAAATTGCATATGTGATTTTACTGCCCATGAAAGCTTGGCAGTCATGCAGACTGAAGTCCTCTGTCCACAGCACAGACAGCACAGGTTTAGGTACATGCCAAATGCCCCTGAACGAGAACACCGGGCATGAAGACAAGTGACACAACACCTTATCTGTCACTGATGTGCAGCTCTCTCTGACACATATCACAGTTGAACAGTGCGTATCAAATTCTTTATACAGCAGTTTCAGGCAGGGACAGAAGAATATATATCCACTTATACCTACTACAGAATTTAAGTAGGCAGAATGCTCTTACCCAACTTGGAAAATTTGTCAAGAACACTGGGACTAATGTTCCCACTCTCGTGAAAAGCACCACGATTTTAAATTTCTTTCAACAAATGAAAAAAAAATACAGTGCCTGTGGGTTTAAAATTGTCTTAAACATCAGGTATTTCAGATGGATGCAGGATGCAGGTTTTAAAACAGAGTAAAAATAAAAATTCTCTCAATACTCAGTCCCATACCTGTATCAGTGAACCTCAGCATAAAACCCGTATCTTCTTTAAAGAAAACTTTTATTCTTTCCTAGTGCCACAAAAGACCCCATAGACTGTTGTAAACATCTCTCTGGAATACGTGTCTTAGCATTCCAAGATATCCCCAGCATATAAATAACTCTACATGAAAACAGTAGCACTGAAGACCTAGGATGGGACAGGGAGTCTGCTTATACGGAAAAGGTAAATCTGTTTTTATTCAATACTCAGTTTTCTAAAATTTTCTTTTCATACTCTTATTTTATACCCTATTGGACATAAAATATGAATACTGAAAACTTCAGAAAACTATTCAATATTTAATAAAAACAGATACTTACCCTTCCCCCATTGGCAGACTCCCTCCTCTGGGGCTGATTATTAGGAGCTATCAACATCATGAGCACAGTCCATGTTGGGATGCCTCAGAGGGGGAAGACTACAATCCTGGGGGGAAATGAAATGTTGAATTAAAGTATCACTTTTCCTGAAATGCCACTGCTGATAATGGTTTTCAGATCTGGCAGCTTCTCAACCTGAGCTTCCTTCTTGCCTATTTCTCATAATCAGTTATTATGCATCAGAAAACCAGCATTTTTTCTTGCATTACCTGGCTCTAACATATCTTTTAGACAAGCTAACAGCCTCTAAAATTCAAGTAAGAGAGCTTTCCTTGGATGTCTGTAAGTTTCCTGCATTTCTCCAAAACTATCACCTCTTCCACATTATTATTCTCTGCCACAATCTTTCACACGCCATTTCTAAGATCACCTCCTAACACCACCGTTGCCAAAACATTTAGTTCTCTGCTTTTCCAGCTTCCCAATCTTTTCCCTTCAATCTGAAACCACTAGAAACAATCAATCTTACTCTCCCTTACTCCTCACGACACCTTCATACCTTTTTACTGACTTCATGAACCCTTGCATTTCAAATTCAAGTTCCAGACCTTCACTCCAAAGCCTTTCCAGAAATTTTATTCCAACTTTCACCACAGTTTTTCACCCAAATGTTCTTTTCTCAGGGCTTGCAATTTCTTTGTGCTTCCTATGTCGGTCTCCTCATACTCATATGAAAAAAACAACCAAAAAAAGAGTTCTTTATTTAATAATAAGAGTTTAAATATTACTATTTAAACACTTCTTAGCACAGAAACATGTCAAGGATAAGCACAGGACAGGGCTACCTTGTCTCTAGCCTACGTTCACTCTTGAATTAAAACTTGCACTGATCTCAATGTGAGTGCTCCGCATGTTGGACTAGAAATTGCACAGAGGACTAGTTTCAATCTAGGAAAATAACAGAGTGGTTTCAAAGGAGACTTCATTTGAGTATCTTTTCTTAAACATTACTAGAACAGTACAGAAAGACCAACCAGAACCAGAGAGAACCATTCTTGCCTGGCTGAGAATACACTCATACTGTATAGTGGCATAATGAAAAAAAATTGTTAAGAACAAATATATCAAAAACTTGTTTGCTAAGCTGTATTGCAACCTTGCCAGCCACACAGTGAAAATGGAATGAATTTTTAGAGGTCAACTTTCGACATGAAGGTGACAAAATGACTGGTCAGAGACCCAAACAGTGGTACTCACTCAAGGGAAATCAAAGTTGCCAATTATCACAATTTCACTTGCTATTCTTTTTTAGACTTTGCCATGTTTAATACCTGTCACATGCAGCACTACAGTGCTTGGGAAGTGAATGGATATCCCTAGATAATTTTAAAGATAGACATAAAGCAAATATCATAAACTGAGATCAGTACTTTATAAATACCTTTGGTGGTGCTGCTTAGTTTCACCCTCTTGCGCTTGCCCACACCTTGGCTACCATCCTGGTCCTCCTGGGGTAGGGGAAGAGTTTAAAAAATTGATAATCGTGTATTTAGAATTTTATTGCCAAGAGATGGTATGGTCTCAAAATTCTGGTTTAACTATCAAGCTAAAACAGAAAAGCCCTGAATATACTCTCTTACCCGGAAAAATACTTTTACTGTTTACAGGAACCATGGCCTCCATGCAACTCATTAAAAACACACAATTTTTTAAATTGCCTTTTTTCCCCTACAGGCAACATCATCTGCAAGTTCAGACACCTTCATCTATTTAATTCATTTTGTAAGGTTACTTGCTTTGATTTCTGAAACTGATTGCTACAAAAATTTCCAACTGTTGCATATCCAAGGTTTCACCTTATCCAGGGTTTGGTTTTTTTTTGTTTCCTAAAAAAAAAAAATCAGCCAACATATTGGCTATTAAAGTTGGCCACACAGACAATTAACTAGACATTTTCTAATCAATATAAAGTTTTGATGCAAGAATAAAGTATTTTTTTACACCTTTGAGAGGCCAATTCTAATTGCTGAATTCTAATTGCTTGTTTCCTACAGAATAATGGAAATACTTTACGCAGGCACTTGTCATCTGAAGCTTTCAAGGTACTCTGCAAACAAAACAGCAAAGGTTCCAAAATGCAATGCAAGTTAAAAACATCATCACCACCACTTTACAAAATCTAACACTGGGTGTTAAAAAAGAATGTGACATTACAGGACTATATTAAATGCTGCATGGATCTTTCCTAACAATGGTAGTCCTAATGAAACTGTGGAAATAAAGAAAGATTCCTACTGGATCTAATAAAATAAGAGATAATTAATGCAGATATCTACTGTTAAAAATAATAATCAATATCCTTCTCCTCTAAGCAAATGCTGTATTTTACTTCCAAACTTCACTGGAATGATAAAGAACCTGATACTCAAGAAGTGACTATCCTTCCTTGGGGAGAAAGATTATTCGTATTTTTTATCTAAGGACTGACCAAAAGTATCATGTTAATGAAAGGTCTGAATTTTCCCATCCTTTCAGTGCATGAAAATTCATTTTAAGATGGACACGCATTTGAACTCTTAGGTGTCCTGTGGTCTTTGTGAACACATGCTACTTTTGTACTTCAATAGGGAGCCAGTCAGTTCTCAGGATGTTGCCACTGCCCACTCCCCTATCAGAGGGGCCAAGTACTCTAAAGCAAAAATCAGACCTGCTGAGATATTAGTATGAACTGCAGGACTCTGCAATTTAAGTCTCCTGCCCTGAAGAAAAGGAATCTAAATTCCTGTAGTTAGAAAGTTGATAGCTGGAGGTCTCAAGACCTCTTCAGCAGACTCAGTTAATCCAGAGAGTTGCTAGAGGGGCCTTAATCAGGAAATAATGCATTTGGGTATACAAATTGTGATTAATGTGTTGGATTCTAGCCTCCAACACCACTGTTCTGGCAAAAAAAATGCATTTCCCCTTCTACAGTATGAGAAAAATTTAAACATATAACAGTCTTCATTGCAACTTTTGAAGTGATTTCACTAAGAAGGAGAAAAGTTGGGTGACTTATGAGGAAAGCTTTCTCGAGAACTCTTTTTTTTCCTTAATAATGTCAGACAATTGGTTTCCATTGCTTCAGTAAGGTAGGGTTAAATCTTAATGTCAAGTGCAGGAGTTTTAACAGCCTTGAGATAGTGAGTGCTAGGTCACGTGGTGTCTGCCAAGCCCAAGGATAAAGAGTAAGAGAATGAGTAAGGAAATGTAGAACACCTGATTTTCACCCACTGGATAATGCTGTGTAAATATACCCAGATAACAGCAAAGATCTGTGTAGATTTACTTTACGTAATAGAATATTTAGTAATATGCCTAAGGTGTGACATAGCTGTTATAAATTCAGATAATAAACTTTATTTAATGTTAGATACTATATATAGATTTTTGTACGATTACATTAAACGGCAATTGGAGTCAATAACTATATAACTGAGTAATAACGCATTCAGTGCTCAAACTACAAGGGCAGCCAAATAGAGATATCCAATACAAAAAGGTTTATTCATCAGTGTGGTAAAAGCATTCATGGACAGGGTTTTATTTGATTCCTTGGAACACAAAAAATTCTTAAATAGGAGGACAGGTTTAGAGAGGGCCTTTTTTCCTCCTTTTGCACAAAGGAAAACATGAGGAAGAAAAGCTAATAAAGGAAACTAATGGTGAGTTCTCTCCAAAATACCACAGGATGGAACACAAACCATTTGAGAAGTAAAGCACAAGTGAGCCTATACTGTTTCGGGGGCGGGGAGGAGGAAGGAACAAAACAAAACAACCCACAACACATATCTCAGGATACATCCATCCTTCAGATTCATTTTTAGCTTAGAACCATCTACTATTGTAGAAGTGAAACTAAATACTGAACTATGCAAAACTTTTCAAGCTATTTAGTTCCCTGCAGAAGCACTGCTCTAATTTATAGCATATGTAAATTCTGTAATCTAGCCTTTCATCTGTGAAACAATGCTACCTTTAAGACTGACTTGGTAAGAAAGAACATTAATCTTTCTAGATTCATGTTAAATACCAGAGGAAGAAAATCCAGTTAAAAGTGTACTCTTCCACATTTCTTAATTAGAACATAGTTTTACTCTGCTATAAGAGAGTATAATAAGGCATAAAAAAAGCTGTAAGTGCCCTTTGTAACTTACGGGGGAGGGCAGGGGAGAGGAAGAGAAGTCATAAAACAAGGTAACTTTTTGTCATTTCTCTAGGAAGCATTTCTCTAGTAACATCATTTTTCTAATAAGCATTTCAGCCTTCCACCTGCACAGTTCTGTTTTGGCTTTTGGATGAAAGGACTGGACTTTCTTTTCAGCAATTCATATTTGTCAAGCAGACCATGATTAAGAAAAAGATTATAAAATAAAAAATTAACTTTCTTCAGAGATGCCAGTAACTGAGGTCTTTTTTATTAAAAAAAAAAAAAAAAAAAAAATCAATAAACTTTTGACATTATTTTTAGTTGCATCCCATACTGTATCAATGTGATTTTATTAAAGATATGAAAGGAAAATTCAGAAGTGAAAATATATACTAAAAAACATTTAAATTTTGAGTGCTTATTGTTTTATCTGCATGTTACTTCCTCATTCTTTTTTAAAATTTTCTAAATACAGATTTCAAAATAGGGTCTTTTGCTTTCTTACAGTGTATCTTAATAATGTAATTAACATCTTAAAATTGATTCCAGGTATGTGAGTATATGCAGAATTTCAATTTAGAAAAATCACATCTGTGGCAACATAATAAAATACCTACATGTATCTTTATATCCTGGAGATCAGAAAGAAAAATCTCTCTAGAAAACAGGTATCTTTAACTAGCAAGCTATAATGCAGTTGCTGTAATTCTTCCCTTTTTTATTCATAAGATACCTTTTCCTTGAAAAAAACTATCTTTTTTGATAAAAAATTCCTTCTCCCTAAAATACATCTCTCTCTCTACCTCCCTCTTGGACTTCTTTCCCAAAAGAAATGTCAGTGATATCCAATCTCTCTTCAGACTTAACAACTTCAGTTTACTCCCCTCTCCTCATCACTTACAGGGGTAAACCAGAAAGAAGCATGCTGAGCCATTTTAAGTTTATTTGAAAATACTACTTGAGGTTATTAACATTAACTTGAATTGCTGCCTTCTTTCATGGGCCTTAAAAGTGATACTGTCAGCAGTCTTTTGCATTTGTTTTTTTTTGTCTGTTTGTTTGTCAAGCGATGGTGAAAAAACAACAAGCGATACTTTGAAAAATGCCAAATTATAAATAGCCCTGCTGAAAGCTTAACAGATGCTGTTGTGCTCGTGACAGAGGCAAACAGGTCATACAACTGTTTTAGACACACATAAACAATTGTTTTTACTTCAATACTTGTTCACATAGAATTCAATATAAGCAAAAATGCTATGAAAAATTATACTTTACGTTACTATAAATTTGTCATACTACCCTACCAGAATGGCTGCTAAGGCTTACTAGTTGAAAGTAGCTTTTAAATAGTAGGGCAAAAAAAGGAGAATAAATTGATAAAGTAACTCTACCAGAATTGAACTTTCCTCATTAAATTCCACTTATTCATTACAGCTCAATCTAAAAGGAGATTCCCTCCTTTTTACTCCCACTCAATGTGTTTGGTACGTAAGGTCAAGTCTACACATGGGAATTTATCTGCAGAGAAATTCTCACTGCTGCTATCACCAGTTCAGCTGGATTCTCAAGTGCCAAAAACTGCTAACACCATTCACAGCATCACACGCTTTAAGTTTGCTTTAATCAAGCCCAATTTACTTGATAGTGACTTTTGAACTACCTACACAAGTTTCTTCTACATTACATACATAAATTAAACTGAGATAGTATTAGCAAAAGTAAGGATTTTTCAAGAGGTCCTTAGTAAATCAAAGGCATGAGATCTATTCCTTTATATCTCCATTATTTCTAATTATTAAAATGGAGAGAATATGTGGTAGATAGAACAGTTAAGGTTTGTGGGATTTGGCTGCAAGCATTCTCTCTATTTAATATTCCGTTGCAGTTCATTATAATCTTTAAAAACAGTCTCACCTCATCTGAAGAATCCCCTTGTCCTGATGTTGCCGTAGCACCTGCTAAACCTTTTGAAATAAAAAAATTCAGAGATTCCTTTCATAAGTCTTATACTGAAAAAAGAGTATTTTATGATATTTCATGAGCCGGTATGAAACGAAACACTACATTAACTTTCTTTAAAAGATACACAGCAGTGGACTGAGAAGTTGGAGTAAGATTTCCAAGCAATATAAAATTCGGGATTTGCAAGCACGTTCCATTGCAGAACTTCAACGTACTGAGTTAACAGAGATGTGTTCTTTCAGAAATTGCAAAAAACTCTGATGGCCTTCAGTGATCAAGAAAAAATCCACAGCACTTTTGTAAGAATAGGTGGCTTAACTTAGTTGCAGTGACAAAATTCCACTACGAGCAATTTCATCTTGCCTACTCAAATTCCACTAACACTATGACTGGGAAACGATGCTTAGTATATTAGCAACAAAAAGTTAGTATGTTTAGCTTTGTTGATAGAATTAAAATGAGTCCTGTAATTTGGTGGTGCACTAAATAACAGGTAATTCCTTAAGTTTCATTAAGATTTGGGGTTTTTTAAAATAAACTAAAAGAACAGTTTATATAAAAACCAGCAATAATCAAGTCTTCTCTTAAAGTATTTTTCTACACAAACCTTGAACTGCTAATGTGCTAGTTCCAGCTCCTTGTTCCTGCATACCACATGCAATTTTATCCTCAGGAAATGCCAGTCCAGAGCCTTTCAAAGCAATGAGGTATTTTTCATGACTTTTCTTTGCACATGCATTCTCTCCAACACCTTGAATACACACGTAAAACAGCATTAAAGTACAACAACAGCTACTTCGTTCATATACTTCATATTCTATACAAGCAATCTAAAAAATGGTCCACAATGTTTTAATAAGGTGTACAATTATGAGATGTAGAAGCTAAAACGTTGTGAAATCCAAAAGACCAGAAATGTTCTCAGTTTTTCCCCTCCAACACAGTGTTTTCTTCTAAACGATGTACTTCACTTCTATTTTACCAGCACTGCCATCATTAACATGACAGCAAAAAAAGGATTTGGTTTGATATTTCAAAACAGTTGGTTTTGGACAGAAGGACAGGGACCTACAATTTCCAATGGGAAAAAAAAAAACCCAACAAAAAAACAGTAGTGGTAATACGCCATGTATGATTTCTAATATTTGGAATTCTTCTTTCAAAGTTCAAGTTTTGACAGCTGCAATTAACAGAGACTATTCATAAAGATATCATCATTCCAACTGTGTGATGAAGCAAAGTCACACTGCATGCTCGGAATACAAAATTTTCCACAAAGAAATCGACTAAAAACCCAACAGATTTGTTATATAAACAACAAATAAACTTTAGAGAAGCAAATTGTGTCAAGCGTTTAAGGAAAAGAAAACATGAAAAAGGTGACAGCATCTTTTTAGCTGTGCACCTATTGCATTCAAACTCAGAAGGGCAGTTTTGCTCTAAAATCCCTTTCTTTGCTTTCCCTTCCCAGAAACTGTACCTACTCAGACACACATATTCTCCATTCCGAGAGTCCACATAAGAATGCTTCACTTCCCATTCCCTCTCTACTTTTCTGTCTCAGGAAATCCATCACATATAGGAAAAGTCAAGTCATTAGATTTCTCCCATTCAAATATTATTAAACAGGAGAGAAAAAGAGGAAGGAAACAGAATAAATACAACTGTCCCTGAGGCAGCTTTCCTAACTGTTCCTCCTTTCAAATAAAGATTTGAAGATTGCCTGTTCTTCAACTAGCTGCTGTGCAAGCCGGTTACGGCAACTTAAATCTACAGTAATTACTATTTGTTCCATACCTATGCAAAAGAAGTATGCAAAGGATTCAAAAAAGACACCTTCTAGTCACAAGACAATAAGATGGAGTTAATTTGATTTATACTAGGTGGTATACTAGTGACTGCCCAACATTTTCAGATTCATTGTGATTTGGTACAGGATGGAATAAATAATTGGGGGGGGTGTTCTAAGAAAAAAAAGAAAAAAGGCTTTGCACAGAAGTGCAGGACAGACAGTGGCCTTTTGCCATTCAGGTCTCCTCCAGTAACCTCTGTGAGAGCAGATCCCAAAATAAGTTAGACATATTCCACTTTGAATAAGCTTGATATGCCTTATTTGGAAGTACTAAGCTGCCATGTTCACTTCGCTTTAAAGAGAATGGATTTATTATAAGAACTCTTTTAAAACAATGTATCTTTATACAGTTATCTGGGACACAGAAGGTAAGAGGTTTGCTCTTACTGGTCTTAATAACAAATATTTCTAGTCGCTCCTGAAGCCCACCCCGCACAACAAAAAAAAAAATCTCTAAACCCATGTATTTTTCTGGGTTTTGAGCAGTCAAATAAAAACATGCAGAAACTGAAGTGATAAACAAAACTTATGCCCTTAAATTCTTCATAATTTGAAAATTTAATTCTTAGAAATAACACAAACATACCAGAGCTAAGATCTTTGTAGAACTGTTGGCTAGTCAAAACCTGGGTAAGAACTGATCGCATTGCTCCTCCCATTTTGGTCAAGTCTTCTAGAAACGAAACATGAGGCTCCAGAACCTGGAGGATTTTATGAAGATCTTTCTCTGATGGCAGATCAAGAGCTGAAAACCACATAACAAGAACTTTTGCTGTAAATGTAATGTAATTTGGCTAAGACCTTCACAAGGCAGAACAGCTATGACGACTACAAAAAATTAATTTATATATTCACAATGCTCTAAAATTCACATGTACGAGTTTCAAATTAATCCCGATTTCATTTTCTGGAGGAGCTCAACACAATGCTAGGTAACCCTTAAAATGTATTTAAGAAGCTCTTCAGCAGAGAACAAAATCAAATCGCCTAGCCAGGCAGTTAACTTCATTAGGAAAAGAGGCACAAAATTCAATGATATAAATTATAGATAGCATTCATGTATTCATGTACTGCGTCTTCACAGACTGCAAAGCAAGAGATAGCAGCATGGCAAGATATGCTAGATACACGCAAATTTAGAACATACCAGGCTCATTATACCCCTCTCTTAAGTGCTGAATAAGACTAAAGATGAACTGTGGAAGAACTAATTCTGACATCATCAACAAGTCTTTCGGGACACGTGGAACATCTGAATTTGACTTAATCCGGTGTCTTTTACAAAACCTATAAAACAGATGAGAAAAATGTTAGCCAAGCACAGCTCAGCAGAGTTAACATATACTAAGAAAACCATTACTTTTTCCATTTTTCAGAGAGTATATACTTTTACATTAAAGGTAGTGCAGAAATGGTATTCTGAAATTCCAACTACTATGTTCAAACCCATTTTGTTTCCGAGTCCAGCAAATTATAAGGTGCCAATTTTTTTCCCTTCTCAAAGTTTACATATCTAACATCCCAGTTTCTTCCCATACATGTTAGAAGCATCTTCCATTGAACAATTAGAAGAACACTGAATTTTTCTTTATCAAGACATACCTCCCAATTTCTAAATAGCCTAATTGAAAATATCGAACTAAAACAGTTCTTCTCTTTTCTGTGAAATAGTCAGAGGCTGGTTTGATTCTCCAAATCCTCATTCAGATAATGTCTTTTGACATTAATAAAACGACTTCCAAAAGCATAAGAGTTTTCAGGATCAGTATTTATTTCAAATGTATAGCAACTAAGATTTACTTATCAAAGGATAATAGAAGCACCCTGCAAAAACTGTGCAAACTGTTTCATTTAAAAAGAAAAGGAAACATTTCTTCTTTGGAGAATTCCTGTATGTAGTAGTTGAGGCTTGGCTAATGCACAATGACATGAAGTTGAGCCAAACCCCATTAGAGCAGACTGAATGATTTCCCACTGACTTAACATGAGCCTGACTCAAGAGCCACTGAATACTTTTCTGTTCCCAATCTATTTTTAGAAAGGACATTTACTAACATCAAAGAGTTATTTACCCACATCAAAAAAGAAGCTAACGAGCAATAAAGAGTCTAAAACCACAACATACAAGAGTAAACTTTACTGGAAAGATTCACTAGATTTTACCAGTAATTTTTCAACGTAAGGATTCAGAAATGGATTCAGCTTTGTTTGAATATGAAAATTGTTTTCTAAATTTATTAAAGTCTTCACTATATTTGCTATGCCGTATTTTCCAGAAGAAGCCTGCTACTTTCTACAACATAAGCTTTTCTTCTTTGAGGACGATTAAAGTATCACCTTCAAGAGAAGAAAGAAATAGAAGAAAGCCACAAAGCAAGTATCCGAATTTAGGACACACACACAAAAAAAAAAAAAAAAAAAAGAGGATACAAGTCCACCAGTTAAGATGGCATCTTCACAAGAATGGCTAGCATCTTCACAAGACTAAAGATTAAGAGCTTCTCATTTGCTCTTACACATTAGAGACGACACTTTATTAAGCAAAGGTAAACAAGGACACTACTAGCCAGGTGATTTACAGTTTGCATATACAGCCTATCCATCCCAGGGCGGGGGTGGGGGGGGAAGCCTGCCAGAAAGAGCTCAGTGATGACTGACAACTTTCTGTTAATTAATGCACAAATGGATGGTTTTCACTTTTGTCATTCACTTTTGCAAATGACATTCACAGAAGTTATTAAAAGTCATTCACTTTTTCACTTTTGTCATTCACTTTTGTCTCATCCATATACAGAAACCTGAACTGCCATAAATCACAAATCTGGCTTGGTCTATGCTGCAATATGGTATCTCATTTATTATCTTAAAGATATATGGTTTCCCTTTCACCACTATCCGTATGAGAAGAGATCAAAAGTAAATAAAGACTTAAAAGACACACAAGGAAAGAATTACTACGCAGTGTGTTTTAAAGTCTTTTACTGGTTCCCCCCATATATTTTGCATTCAGCCAAAAGACGTTTTCACCGGTTATGATCACAAGCTAAGGGAGCCACGGTAACAAAACTCACACGTAAAGTCATTTTGAATCCCAGCTTCTGCTAAGCACAAGGCTTCCTTCCACAGAAAATAAAAAGCTCTGCTCCCCAAGAAGCCTATGCCAGCATACCACTTGTGAATCAGCCTATGGATTAATTATCCCAAATTTAACATATCCTGTAGCTGAAGGTTATGAATCATGTCTTTTCTCGAGATTCCCAAGAAAGCACTATTGACTTACAAAGTGTGCTATTGTTACTATATTAATACAGGTTCTGGAAAATCAAGAAAAAACCCAAATTCGAGTCACTGTAAGGAAACGTCCTTTCACTGTCATATGCACAAATTACAGCAGCTCCAAACAGGGAATGATTTCTAGATACCAGGCCCTAAACCTTAAAGTAGGAATGCCAATATCATTTTACAAGATGAGCCACACTCTATATTTATGGTTCAAAGGCTGCTGTATTAAAGTATTGTCTGAAATCAATATACTATTGTAGCCGTTCTTAACCAACGGCTAGAAATGTATACATGGTAAGGATCCCAGAATATGTCCTTACTGACATGACTTGCCACTGGACAAGCTATTGGCCATACTGAATTTCAAGGGCAAGAATTAATCCAAGCCACAATGATCCAGAAAGCCAATGCTTAGATTTTATTACTTATAAATCAGGCTGAAGAAATCTTACTGAGCCCAAGTTTATAATATTCACCCATGAGACTGTTTTATGCTGAATTACGGAAGACCAGTCCGGCCACTGTATGGTACTTCCACAATCCTGAAACACTGATACTCTGTTCTACTCAAAGCTGTATTGCCTTTACAGAGTGCTACACAATTCTTCTACAAATATTGACCAAAATGCCAGACAATGACTTGGAAGGTCTTCAGAGTTAAAACAACAGCTGTTTTAGCTAAAGAAGAGCCAGAACACCAAGCTGTGCCAAGGAAGAAACAAGTTGAAACTTCTTATACAGGCAGAAAGAGACACCTGTGACAAACTTCTCAATGAGTTACAGTCACTGGACAAATAGCAGACAAGGCTATTCCATAATCAGTTCCTTGTACTTCTAAAAGAGCTTCCTTACCACAGCATCAGTTAAAGAATTGTCTGTCACATAAATGTACATTCCAAAATGCTCCTGAGACTATCAAAATAGGGATTTAATGGGCAACAAAAAGGAGCATTTTACAGATCTCTCCTGGTAACATCAAGCCTCGGAAATCCACCACTTGGAGAAGGCAGAAGTCTCTAACAGGGGGTAATGAAAGGTGGATATAAACTAGATATGAAATATATTTTTTCTAAGGAAGCCTAAAAATAAAAATAACTATGGAGAGGAAGACTGACTACATAACTGACAGGTCACCTTGATCTAAGCTTTATTACATGATTTCAATATTGCAAAATACTTTTTCCAACAAGCCTGTAGTTCCTATTTAATCTTCAGTACTTCATATTTCTTGTGCTGCACAGTCTTGATTTACATCCCTTGTAAATGTTTTTACTATTACACTGCGATGAGCTTTAAGGATAGTAGTATTTCAGTGAGAGTGCCAATTCATTAGCCAGAGATATTCAAGCCCTATCTCACCGAAGGTCTAACATGGAAGTACTAAGATACTAGTACTTGTATTTTGTCTGTGCAGAGACAAAATCATCATCTTTTTTCCTTATTCTTTTCTCCAATTCAAAAGTATATTCTGGGTTTTGTTTTCTATGCAGTTTCCTGCCTTTGAAATTGCTTTTTCACAAAAACACAAGGCTAATTTCAGCAAAAGGAGAGAATAACACAGTAACTTGCAATTAAATAAAAACAGAGCTTTAACAAGCTATCTTGTCCACATGACTTCAAATATAATTCCTGAAATTTCTTATGCTGCATTGATATCTTATTTGTAAGATGTAGAAGAACATTGTTGACATCTACACGACTAAGGAATACTATGTATTATTAACATAAGCAACATTAACATCTTCTGAGCAACCTTCACTTTAGACCTTCCAGATTCATTCCGTTCCCTCCTACCATTTCCATCTTTAATATTCTGCCGTGAATTTCCAGAATGTATTTTAGAAGTGGCTTCAGGTAAAATAACTCCTTTCCTTTAGACTATAGTTTCACAACTGCTTAAGTTGAACTAGGTCAGTCCTGCCACAATTCTGTCTTCAGCCCTCTTACTCGTTCCAGCACTGGCACTCGATTGATCCAGTATTAAACCAGCCCAGAAGCTAAGCTAGCAGAAGTTATTTACTTAAAAAAAAAAAAAAAAAAAAAAGAGAGAGAGAGAATTTCATTGGGCCAGCTTAAATCCATCACCACTCACAGACCCGCCTCCTTGGAAATCACGCTGAAATCCCCGAATCATCCTGCCATCATCCCTTTCCTCGTCCACCTGACAGGGAGCAAAACAAAGAGAACAGAAAACCAAAAACCCAACAATGCAGGAAGATGCTGTCCTGACCAACCAGCAGATCAGGTAGATACAAGGCTCGCTGTGAAGCCAACTCCTCCCCTTCAAAGGAGAATTTTTAAACTTCCCCAGCTATTACAGCAGCTGATAAATGCCTTCAGTACCAGCCAGACCACACCTTTACAGCTTTTGAACATTTGCTCGGCCCCCCTTCCACTACACCCCACAGCATCTCAAGTTTCAATTGCATTCCAGAAACTTGACATAAGTTCATGCATACACAGAGGGACTATTTTTACCCCCACTTTTCTCTCGCTATTTTGTTCCCCGCCTCCCCATGTTTAAAAATCATTTGTTTTAAACTGGATCATAAAGCTGTCAACAGAAGGCATCCCATTTTCACAAGTCTTACAGTACTACAGCACTACGAGTACCTGACTCTGACAGAAGCTTTTAGGGACAAGAATCTGGGATCCAGGTGACAGGACCCAAATGAAAACTACTGGAAATCAATTCCTAAGCAAAGAACATAAACCTCTACTTGATTCTTCAATTCAGTAACAATGTCATAACTAAACTGAGCTTTTATTTAAGACATTACATACATTTCATGCTGTGTACCACATGACTGACAATGTCATGTAATGTTTCATAAAGTATTCAAACAAAATGAGTAAGTTTTGTAAATAAGAATTCAACACACACTTTAAAAAAAGTATGCATTTTGTCCCCACTGTGAAACTAATACGCAAATACTATTCTTACATACACTGAATCTACAAAATAGATGCAAGATGCAAAATATTTTTTGAGTGCTACAATTGTCTCTCAGAGTTCTTGTGAACTGATTTTTCATTCTTTTTCATTCTTTACGTACTGGTAAAGAGTGTTTAAATGTTTATTCCTGCTTTTGCAGTTCACATTAAAACAAATCTTAATTCAGAACAAAATATAACTTGCATAATCAGGATTAGAAAATTATCTTGATGAAAAAGGACTTTGATATATTGTAGCCTTGCTTTATGTAAATCCACTATCCCTAACCAACAACACACACAATGGTAACTCTGAAGAAATGTGGAGAAATAAGCTAACTGTTCCTCTGAAAATTAAGTTTTACGTGGTTTCCCCACACACCCTAGTAATTAAATTTCAATAGTTAAATTCCTCTCACCTGCAAAACAGGCTTCCAAAAGTGGATCAATGTGGTACTGACTTCAAAGTCTGAGGAATGACAGTGCTTCTGCTCTTTAAGAAAGCTGCAAGCTACAGAGAAGTTCAGAGACAAAACTGAGTACTTGCATTTCTGCTATTAGGGACTGCAACAAGAAGCAAACCCAACTGGAAAGATGTCAGTCTCACCCTTCTAACCAGGAAAGCTCCAAAGTAGAGACACTAGAGTCAATAAGGGAGGACAATGAAACTTGGCAGAAGAATTAATGGCTTCTCAAGAAGAAAAAGCCCAGAATGCCTTTAAAGGACATCTTTCGAGGCTCTAAGCCTTCATGACAAAGCTGTTTGGCCAGGTTAGGAGGCTAGAAATCACAGACTAGACTCTTAGAAGTTATTCCAATCCTTGCAGAACAGCAGGAAGAGAGGCAGTGAGTCACCAGAAGCTCCCCCGGTGCTCAGTGCTACATTGAGCGTCCTTCAGTGAAGCAAGCTCTCCAGCTCAAAGAAAAAGCAGACAAAGAAGCTCTGCAGAAGAGCATTTCCGTTATTCTCTGTTAGTCCTCAGACGTAAACATCTTGTACAGTAGATAAAACTCAATGAGTTTCATTAGTATACGTACCCACTATCAATCAGAAACAGTAGATTTGGCAGTTTCAATTGTAAGATCTCAGAAATACAGTGAGAATGAGAAGGAATGGACTTCTGAGTAGAGCTGAAGTTGAGCCTATGTTTGAATGGACCCACAAAGTTGTTGAATTTGAGCATTTTGATAGACAATAGAGTAATTCAAGAGAGTAACACAATCTTCTGCAAAAATATCGTCTTTATAAAAAGGGTGGATGCTCTGGGATATAATTACTGCACTGTAATTGCATCTAAGTACAGTTTACATTTACCTAGTAAATGATCGAAAAGCCTCAATTTACACACAACTAGCTAACTTACAAACATAATACTCATTCTCTTTGGTGCAGCTTTTTCAAACATCACAGTGATTGCAAAGTGAAGCCCTTACAAGTTAAAAGGGCCTCGATTATGCTGTTAATGGCAATATTAAGATTATTTAAATTATCTTAATTCATCCATTTTTATGTATGAATACGGTCTCTAACCATTTTGTCCAACAGGAACTGCAGCCTTTTCAGTTGAGAAAAGGAACACTACTTTTCAAATGAGCAGTTAATTTAGTATTTCACTCTACTGAAGAAGGCATTGATGAGAATACTCTTCAAACTCAATTCTAAAAAGCAATCGTTATGAAGGTTAACATTAAAAAAGCCCACAAGAAAAATATTTACATTCAAAATTCTTTTGCAGCATGAGTCTAAAGGTATCTTTTTTTTTTTTTAAATATGGACCTATAAGATAGAGAAATTAAGATACAATACATATTCTAGTTCTGGATGCTTAATTTCATAATTTTTAGGATCTGATTTTTCAGAGTTCTTACCCTTACCTAGCACTCACAAAGTAGAATTCCCAGCTGACTTCAAAAATAGGTCTGAGAAACAAGCAGATCAACAAATAGAATATCTGGACCTGAGCCCCCATCAGAGCCATCTTTGCTTGGCCCTCACTCTTCCCAAACCATTAGTTCACATACAGTCTCCCTGCCCAGTTGCTTTCAGAGTCCCATCAATTATCTACCTTAAAGCACATGGACAGTTCATCTTCTATTTAAAGAACAAAAATCAAGTTTCCAAAGTAGACTTAACAAAAATATTTTTCTGACTAAGAAAATTTTCCCAAGAAAATTTAAACAGGTCAAACATACGGCATGTAATATTTTGGACCAAACACTTCATCTGACAAAGTTCTAAGTGACTGCATAGTGCTAGACAAATGTAAAAACAACCTTCATTTCTCCAGGATCTCTTCGATTCTCCAGGAGTAAGATGTGTGGATTTTAATAAAAGCTATCAACTTAAGCTGAAGATACCACTTTGGTCAGGCCTCCACAGACAAGGTGCATACACATGTAATTTGCAGTTTTCTTGGAAAGGTAAGTGTCCATGAGCTTCATACCAGAGCTATTACTGCTGCAGGCACTGTGCAGAAACGGAGAGATGCATCCTGATGAAGGCAACAGAGTTCATTATATAGTCCTTGTTATTGTAATACCCAAATGGCTATCTCTATTACTTCAATCTAAAGAAAATTCATCATATTATTTTCAAAGCTTAATACCAGAACCCTCCATAGAAGAGGGGACCTAGGATACTATTATTTAAAATCACCTGCAGTTGTCAGATATCATTCCAGGATTTTTTTAAAATGTAACATTCCTGATATTCTGCAAGTAATACGGAAGAATGGGCTAAATTCTGAATCAACCTATATTAATTGTCGTTAGGAAAGATCTAAGAGACAGAAGTTCTTTAGGAATGTGTTCCCCAAACATACACCCAAAATCACGTTTATTCGGTTGCCAACAGATCCATCGACAGCTCCATGTAGATCAGATATGTACCAGACCAATAACACTCCACCCTGACGTAGCAAATTTAAAATCCTGCACAGCTGATAGTTTCACAAAAGGGCTAAAATGAGCTTTAGAAGTTGGTGGGATCAAAGCAAAGGAACTGAAAATCAACACTGGTTAGCCCAAATTTAAACAAGACTGTTTCCACAGACTTCCAAACACCAGTTCTTCTTAAGTTGAATATATACCAAGGTACATTACAAAGCGATAGACAAGTCATACAATAAATAAGCCCATTTCAGACAAGGCAAGATATACAGCAGTCATATCTTGTGAGCTCAATCTTCAGAGTACTATTCTGTTCTTCAAACCAGACTGGCCCTATCAGCAAAAGCTTTGGGGTAGAACCATCATTTATTTCAAGTTTGTTCAATGACTAACACAGCAAGAGTTCAGGGTTCTAAATGTTTAAAGTTATGTATCTTGATACACTTGAGTATCTTACTGATGCCTTTGAAACAACTGCATGTTATTCCTGAGGCATGTATAAAGTACATGGCATCTAGTCAGGCCACAGCTCTAAAAGCAGTAATACAAAATTATCACTTGGCTGTTAACCATTCGGAAAACACTGCAGCAACTAATTTAGAGGCTGATGTAGTCCTAACTAGAGACATTCTTAAGAGAAATCAAGACAGGCAGGTCTGTGAGCTGACTGTATGTCATGATGGATTTAATCAACACAGTGATCTGAAATCTTTTTAATTTCCAAGGAAAAAAAAACTTAACATGAAGCTCTGCAAAAACTATTGAATGTTACTGTGGAATCCTAAGCAGCAATACAAAATATCAAGCTTTACATCTGGGGGAGGTGGGGAGGAGGGCAAAAGGAATCAATTATTTACTGCACGGTAACTGTAGTTCTTTGAAATGCTGTGGTCAGTGTGAATCCCAGCATGAATTCCTGTACCTTGTATGTGGAAGATCAGATAGTGGAGTTTTTGTTCTAAGAGTCACACCCACCAGAAGGACATGACCATGGGGTTTATTCAGATTCTCACGCCAAGCTAACAGGCAATACAACTCAGACTTCTCTTCAGTCCATTCAGCCATAAGTCCTTGGTAGCCCAAAGGACTTCAAAAGCAGACAAGATGCATGGAGTTGACAGAGGTTCTACAGACGCCATTTGTACCAGCCCAACAATCCTGAACACGAGGACATTTTTACGTAGTTTCATAATGCTCAGAGGCTAAACTCCTTGACGATGTGCAGGGTCTCAGCTTGTTGATAAAGCATCTGTTTCAGCAACTTCTTGAAGAAAGGTCCAAAAAAGCATTCCTCCCTCCTTGAGGCTGCATTACCAAACCTAGCCTAGGTCCTGGAGAATTGAAACCTTCTTGTCTACTGTTAAAGAATACAATTGATAGAGTCACACTGTAAGGGACAACCTTGAAACAGCAACATTCTACATGTATGCTGAACAGGTGATTCACGCTCTGTGAAATAACCTCATAGTCTACTTAATGCCAGTAAAATAGTTACTACCTGTATGTTCCAGAACTCAGCTGCAGGCAAATCTGACTTTTCTGATCTGAAATGGATCACAGCTGCTACAACCCAAGATGATACAAGAGACCTTGCCTGATGAACATGCACAGAATACATCCAAAGGTAACTATTAATAATAGCTTTCTCAACAGCAAGCCTGCTTTTTTATTGCCATTCTATTTGTTAAAGTTTTCTCAAGTCTAGAATAGGAAAAAGGTCCTTTACTCTTACTCTTCTACAGAAAGTAGAAGAAATGGATATATTCTTCCATAGCTCCCAAACAGCAGAGCAAGGCCATTCCTACTGAAATGAGTTCCTGTAAAGAAGTCTCTCTGAAAAGGGATAAAATAAGGAATCGAGTCAGAAGGAGGAAAAGAAGGATATGGGTACACAGTAGCAAAGGTCATCTACTGTCCAAAATTTAAATTTAACTAAAACTAACTATTCAATAATACTTACTGGGTGCAAACATTTTAATGCACTGAAAAAACAGAGCCAATTCTAAATAAATTAAAGCAGGAGAAAATTAGCAGGCTAGAAACTAAGAATTTACTTCTCATACTCGTTGGCAGCAAGATGAGGCAAAGAGAATTTTCCAGCCTTTTCATAAGGGATCATGGTAGATCTAACAGATACATCAGTCCCCAAGATAGACATATGGGGGAAAAAAAAAAGAGAGAAGTCTCATCTAGTGTGTAGCTCAGACAGGATCTCCAGGAAACCTCCACTGATGTACTCTCTAAGACACAAAGGTATATGGAAAAGTATGTATGGATCATTAGAGACAGGACTGCACAAAGCTTAGAGGTAGGTACCTGAAGGTGCTTTTGAACACATGGCATATAGCATCAATATGTAAGTTACCTTTCTTATAACTATAGGTTTTTTTACTTCACACGTCTGCTGATAAAGAAATGGCCCACTGTCGCAAATGGAAATTGATAATTTCTTAGACCCTTTGATATAAGTCATAAGAGAAGGCAATGCTCTATGTCAATGATGCCACTGGTTGCCATAACTACCATCAAATACACAGCAAACATCAATGCAAAAACCCATTTAATGAAATTCTTAACGTGGCTTTTTGCCTTTCAGGATATGCAACCCTTGACGGAGATATTATTGTCTTTGTACTGTAATGCAGCACTAAAACATCTGCTTCCCACATGATTAATTTAACAAATAAGTCAAGACACAGTGAGGCATACTCAGAAACAGGACACGGGGGAATGAAATAGCCGAAGTGTAGAGGCTCTCTAGTATATCAGGTTATTGTCTACAGACTTAAAGGGGAATCAGAACAAGGCAGCCACAGAAACAAGACAGTACTCATCAGTAACAGATTACTGACTAGTTATACTCTTATGATAACCACATGGCATATTGCTTTCTTCAAGCTTATTTTATAAACTATCAAGTTTCATTATAACACAAGATCATCTACCAGCCAAAAAATACTCCAGTCTGAATTTCGCCCTCTCTAACTGCATGGGTTTTTTTTTTCTCCG
>NW_009217156.1:0-3063 GCF_000690835.1 Fulmarus glacialis | reverse complement strand
CTGCTGAACTATGAGCATATGTCTACTATAAATGCTCTAGAACTGAAGATTTTGCCTTCTTCAAAACATTAGTAATCTCTGATGGAGCTGCAAAATTTCATTTGCCGATGGCTAGATACCACATGGGAGAGGACTACAAACTATTTTCACGTACTGACGTATCACTGGATCTTAAAATCTATTAAATCTTGCCACAGCTAGAGTTTTTGACATGCAGCTACATTTACAAACTTGGACATTTTTTGAAGTCTAAGTTACATTCTAGTAGATCAGACCAACTGCAATTAACTTCATCATGAAAAACACTGAAATTTGTACAGGAATCAAAAGGTTCAAGAGTGTGACAGTCTGATTTTTCTAAAACAAATGAGAATTACACAAGGTACCTAAAGCAAATCAGCATCCATCTACTATGCTATATTCCAGTTCCCTTATATAAAGGCATCAGAAATAAAAAATTAACACTTGGTTATCTCTAAAAAGTTAATTATAGATTTAATTAGATTTAATTAGTTTAAAGATTAACACACACATCCTTATACCCCAGACCAAACTATCTCTAGATTTACATTAGACACTCTAAAGAAAATGAAAAAAATATTCCAGATGGTAAGCTGGAGAGATTTCCTTTACAGCAGATCAGTTAACAAGACTTCATCAGAAGTATTTTTTGAGATGCAACAAATCAAAAAACTCTGAACATAGAGACTAGATAACAAGACCAACAGAAACAAACTACTGTTACTATGCTATTCGTATACAGTATCTACAAAAAATTTTATCTGAGCAGGCAGATGGTAGATAAAGTTCATAAGTAGGCTCCACATTTGATTCCCTTGCTATTAATAGAAGCCTAGGCTGTGGTGGCCAAGGTTATATCGGGCTAGACACACTCCGGTTTCCTGAATCTACCATTCCTCCTAACTTTAACATGTAAAGGCCTCCTAACTTTAACATGTAAAGAATTACCTTTGTAATTGTGCAATTGATTTGTATATACAAAGTTAAATTAGTTTATCTAAACATGCGTCATTGAAGCAATTCAAGTCAACAGGCAAAACTGTGTGTGTGTTCGCACATGTTGATGTTTTTACATTGGTTTAAGCTTAACTTACTTTGTCTCGCATAGCAAACAAAGTTTCTAGTTCACTTAATGGCACTGGCTTAACATCAATTCTTTAGATAAGCAGAGCGACCTTATGTTGAGTGTATGTCCAGGAGGACTCGAAAATCTACTGCTCAACTCAAGAGTGTTGTTTCTGAACGGATACTATGGAATTCTTTATCTAGAATGATCAAGCCTCCTGAAGGGACCTACCTCACATGCAAGACAATTTACTCCCGAATTCTACTTTTAAAAGTAGTAAGTAGGGTAAATATAATGGAGAAATGAGAATATTCTTACTCTCTCGGGGTTTGCATCTGTTTACACTGCAAATTTAACAGCATTTTTTATTTCTTCTTTACTAAACCAGCTTTCTTCAAGAAGAAAACTGTTTAAAATAGGAAAAGACAATTTTGAAAGCTATAAGCTCTGGGATAAGAGCAGTATCAGAAGTCATTTTAATATTTACCTAAAGTAGATCAATTTGTCTGTGCTCTATTAAAATCCTACCACTAAGAGGAGCCCTAAATCTATCCCACACTGACCACTGGAAGAACTGACATTACATTTTTTTCTTACTTCTCAAGATCAAGGAGAACTGTTGCTTCAGTGATACTGAGGAAAGCAGAATCACCAGAAGTTGAACAAGAACTGACAAAGAAAGAATCACTTCAGGAGTAGCCCCGTGAAGCCACTGAAGATCAATGAAAACAAAAGGAGGAAAGAAATTCTTCCTCTGGAGGGAGTCTACCAGTAAGAAAAGATTCCACCAAAAAGGAAGAATGAAGAAATGAGGAAAGCAGATAGTAAGAGAAACAAAGGAGAAAAAAACATACCAAGAAACAAAGAATCAAGCCTCCTCAAGGCCTAGAGCAGGAGAATGGTGACTACAGACACAAAGAATCAGAGCCAAGATGACAACCTTCAAGCAACAGAAAAAAGCAGAATTAGCGAAATCTCTAAGTAGAAATGCAAAAAGAGAAGGAATCTTAAGATGCAGAGTGAGTGATGCATAATTATACATTACAAACGTTAAAATCATGAAAGGAACCAAGGAAAACATTTACTATTTCTATATGTTCCTAGGTATGCCTAGGAATGCCACAACTCAGGATGTATTAGGAAGAGATGAGACGGCTCTGATGAGAGCATGTCATCTCACCAAGGCTAAGACAATCAAGGCAGAGACTATTCTAGAAAGCTAGTCAGAAGAGAAGCCTCACAAGCACTCCAAATTGTCTTCTGGAGAAGTCTTTAGCTCTCTGGTGAATGAACAGGAACACAGGGAGCTCCAAAAAGACACCCAGTTGTGAAATTTGAAGTTTACTGGCTAGGTATCGGCTCCACCCAACAACTGGTTGACTGATCTTTCCTTTTACTGTCGAGTACAAAGGGAACAAAGGAGGGTATAATGAGGTACCACATTCCTCTTCTTCTGACCAGGTACTTAAGTCTTGCCTCCAGTAGGTCTGCAGGCTTACAGAATACGAAGGACATTTGACTTCCCCAAAACCCTGCCCTGTTGTACCTATCCAAGAGCTACCGAATTCCTTGATTTAAAGCTGAGAATAGCAAAAACAGAAGGCAAGATTAACTGCAGACTGGGAAAACGCACAAAAATGGCTCCCTCTTGCTCAATCTGTCCATTTCGGCGTATTTGCTCACGTGAAGTCCAAAAGTATTTGGACACACTTCATGGTTAGCTGTGCTAGGCCAAGGCAGCTAGCTGGGAGCTGATAGGTACTGCCTCCCATGCACTCCGCCTCATCAACTTCCCTGAAGGCAGGCACTCGCTGCAAGGGCAACGGGATTTGCATAAGCGTCCTAAAAAAAGGCACACGCAGAACAACAAAGAAGGAAGCCGCCTCGCCGGACCGCTGCCGGGGCTGGCGGCCGGGAAGGCGGGGCTGACCTCCCCGCTCAGCCCGGCCCGTGCGCCGTTTCCACACAGCCTCGTC
>NW_009217155.1:0-4415 GCF_000690835.1 Fulmarus glacialis | reverse complement strand
ACACACACACACTTTTGTGTGTGTGTGTATTTATAAATATACTGCTGTTACATTAGCTGTACCTGCTTGTGCATGCAGCGGGAGAGCCTGACAGCACCTTTAGCTGAGAAAGTGACGCATCTAGGTTCCTTTCAAAAGGGAACTGCATTTAAAATCTAATTATCTAATTTCTATCCTTGTTTGTAACTATGTAGACAGGATGAGGCTCCTTCTTAAAGGAAAATCATAACAAATGCCAAACATAGTGTGAAACCTAACAGTAAACAGCTGTTACGCTTAAGAAATGAGGCCATACCAATTCCTTGATTTCTGTTTCTGCTATTGGTCTCCCTTATCAGATCAAATCTATTACCACATGTGCCTGTTTAATCCCTTCCCTCTTTACCCACCTCTTAATTATATATTTCCATTCCCTGACAGGTTTGGGGTGAAGTTATTAGGGTGTTACTTGCAATGTTGGGCAGCTCTCACATCAGCTCTACTGTTACTTGCAGCTATTCCTTTGGCTTTCCAGTGGCAGTGTGGAGTGAAAAACCAGCACTCCCATGTCTACCTGGTTTGAAGTGTCTCTTTAGTATTGTTTGCATCTTAGGTCAGCAGCTATCCCCTCTATCTGAAACAAGGGCCTGCCTGCAAAAACAGAAAGGGGTTGTAAGACCTTACTTTACAGCATGTATTGCCCAGAAACATAATTTGCCCTGATGATATCATGATTGTTACCAGTAGAATTGCTTACTACCACTGTGCTGCTTTTTTAAATCTTAAATTCAGCCAGAAACAGAAATGCCTGATTACAGCAAGGGCCAGCGATGGGAGCTGATGCTAGAATAGCTGGTATTAAAGCGTGGAAGTCTAATAAAAAAAGTTGATTTATCACAAAGCTATCTAACTAGATTGACAGCAATTAAAGTGCATTTGTCACAATTAGCCAGTTGTACCTGACCTACACTGAGACTAACAGGGCACACCTGACCTAAATCATTTGTTAATTTTATTTTTTGCTTCAAATTTGGATGGTGAAGGGAGGTTAATTAGGTAGCCAGACATTATGTTGAGTCTCACTACAGCTGGCCTATTAGCAAGAGCTACCGCTGATTCATGTGTCTGCTCCAATTTCTAAGCATATGCATAAGAAAAGAATGTCTTGACTTTTCCTGTTGTCATATAGAACACAAAGATGTGACTGTAAAATGTACATTGTGCAAAGAGTGATTGGGAATTGAGGGGTACCATGCAGAGCCAACACAAGTACAGGGTACTCAATGTCAATCAGATAGAGGCTTAAAAAAAGCATGAGAAGGAAATGGAATACTGTAGATAAAATACGTTTCTTATAGGATAGAATATTCATTCCAGAGGACCCTTAAATGCCAACAGTCTTTAAGGTGGGTGAGAGACTGTTGTTTTTTTCAGAATTCGATTGCTAATTTTCCTTTTCATACGGGAGAGCAGATGGCTACCTCAATTCCACAGCTTTTTTCTCAATGTCTCCTGAATTCAGAGGTTTTTTCTAAAATACCAATCATCTTGTCATTCTTTACATTTGTCATATATATATATATTAAGTGTATCATTAAGATAATTTAAGAAGATGTACATATCTGGCACATGACACAGTCTACGATAACAAAAGTAACAGGATTCCATCCTGCTGTCTCCATCCTGCATTCTTACAGAATTTCATTCATTTCTCAATAACTTGTAGTTTCAACATGGAGATTCCTGCATTCATTTGCCATAAGGATAAGTTTTCAACCTCAGAAATAGTTTGTGTATCACCCAAAGATTAAAAATAAAAGTAAATATTTCACTTAATTCTGCAGTTCTCAGGACTCCTACATTCTGGAAAGAGACTTTAGATTGCTTCCTACTTCTTGCTGTTACGGCGTCCTAATCCCTAATTAAATATGTATCACTGATATAGAATGGACACTTCCACTATTAAAAACCTGTTTAAAAAAGTTCTAAATGTAGGCTCTTCAGAGTGATGGAATTCTGCATGTCATTGGGAGGCATTACTCATTTTTTGAATTTCACACTGAAAACTATTGCTGCTTGCCTCACCGCTGAATGCTAACATTCAACTTTAAAAGTTGATTATTTCTGTCAATAAGGCAATTCAAAACTTGAGTTGGTCTGAACAGATTACAATGAAGCAGTTGGAGCACAGACAGGGGCTCAGCTGTCTTTCAGTAACTTTGTCTTACCCGAGATCTTCACTTCTCACACTGGGAATGTTTATCTGTGGCTCTAAGCCTCCCAGAAAGCTGAAATATACTAAAAGGTAACAGAATTTTTTAAAACTATTTTGTAATATTGACGCATGCTACTTTTTCTATATGTAGGCTTCCAAAAACAACAATTCATATCTGTAAGTTGCATACAAAGCCAGCCTGTATATAAAAGCAGTACCAACAATTTTTGAGGCTGAAGTGAGGCCTATTTGAAAATTTGACTCTGTTATAAAAGAATAGGCTGTTATCTTTACAAATTGATATTTTGTTTATTTTGATTGTATCATACCATATAAATTCCTTTGATAGATGTGCCTAGGTCAGTTTTCAAGTTATTTCAACTAAAATTTTATCTGCATCCTTACACAAAAGATTTTTTTTTCCCTTTAGAGAGACTAATCTAAGAAAGGCAAAAAATACCCAAATTACTTCTGTGCTTTTTTCACAGGCGTTTATTTCATTTTAAGCAGAGCTTAACCTCTGGTTCTTGCCCATAAGCATCTATGGGTATAATCCTTTGACAAGGATTTTGCAAAGTGATAGTTCAAAGTGTCAATCATTTAATCAGGGCCAATGACTTCAAGGTTAAATTTGCTTTTGCTACATGTGCAATTAAACATTACACATTGTTTCAGAACCTTCATCTTATTCCCTTCAAAGTTAATGTACCATCTTTGCTGTTTTATACTGTGTCCTGGTTTCGGCTGAGATAGAGTTAATTTTCTTCCTAGTAGCTGGTATAGTGCTGTGTTTTGGATTTAGCGTGAGAATAATTTTGATAATGCACTGATGTTTTAGTCGTTGCTAAGTAGTGCTTACACTAAGTCAAGGACTTCTCAGCTTCTCATGTTCTACCGAATGAGAAGGCTGGAGATGCGCAAGAAGTTGGGAGGGGACACAGCCAGGACAGCTGACCGAAACTGGCCAAAGGGATATTCCATACCATATGACATCATGCTCAGTATATAAACTAGGGGAAAACTGGCTGGGGGGGTGCCGCTCAAGGACAGGCTGGGCATCAGTCAGCTGGTGGTGAGCGATTGTTTTTCATTTGCATCACTTGTTTTTCTTGGGTTTTATTTCTCTCTCTTTCTGTTATTTTCCTTTTTATTACGATATCATCATCATCATCATTATTATTATTATTTTATTATTATTGTTGTTGTTGTTATTTTATTTGCAGTATTAAACTGTTCTTATCTCAACCCATAAGTGTTCTCACTTCTGCTCTTTTTGCATCCCACTGGGTGGGGGAAAGTGAGCGAGTGGCTGTGTGGGCCTTAGTTGCTGGCTGGGGTTAAACCACTGCAAAGTGCATTTGAGACAAGAACTATCATTAACTTAACATGCCATTCAAAGTCCATTCACTAGACATTGTGCCCTTCAGTTTTGCCGTATTTAATATTTTAGCACAAGGATACATAACTTTGCATTAATCTTTATTAAACACATTTTGCATTTTTACAGCACTATTCCTGAATTGCTTGGGACAGCAAATGGATCTGCAACATCAACATTGTTAAGAAAGTTTACTGTATCATCTTGATTTCATTCTACCTTCATAGGATTAAAATAAAAATAATAAAGTAGAGACTAAAGAAGCGAGGGTATCAGAGCATTTTTCCAGTATTCTGCACAGAAAATGAGATGAGACTGGATTCAACTTCACAGATCTGTTAATAATAATGGGAGTTGCAAGCCTAACTCAAAGCTCAAGAAATTGAAATTATAACTAACCTTCTTTTGATTTTACAATTCCACCATTCTCATTTTCCAGCTCTCCTAAAATAATCCTGATTATAGTGTTTCATTATAGCCCAAATGATATTAAATTTATTGCCAAAGTTTACAGCACTGCAAAGAACTTCTTCAGAACTCCGTGTACAGATATAAAAAATTAATTGGGTACCTTACACTAAATTAAAAGCTTTTAAATAATTATTTAGAATCTGGAGTTATATATCCTTTGGGACACCATATGGTACACCTTCTCTCTGTGTCTTTAATATAATAGTCTAGAGTGGGGTAAGTGTGTTTGAACACCACAAAATACTATAGAGAAACTCAAAAACACAGCTCTGGATTGTGAATGCTCTTGACTTCAGTGGTGCACAGTTTCTGCTGATAATCGATTCTGCATAATGGCAAGCTGAGGAAGTCATAGAATCATAGAATCATAGA
>NW_009217154.1:10171-23957 GCF_000690835.1 Fulmarus glacialis | reverse complement strand
GGTCTTGGCCACCGTTGTGTGGTGGGTGCTGCAGCCCCCCAGGGAGGCAGCTCAGGACCTTCTGGGGGTCCACTGGCCACTTTCCTGCTTCTTCCTCCCTTCAGCAGAGTCCCCGCTCCCCCATGCAAGGGCAGCCATCTTGCCCAGCCCAGCCTGTCACCACGGAATGTCCCCAGCAGACACCTTCCCCCCTGACGGGGCAGGGGACCTCCAAGGCTGAAAAAAGGCATTTTTTTATGCCATTTCTTTTTTATTAATGCTCATCAGTCTAGTGGGATGTTATTCAGGAGAACCAGAGGGCCCTGGCTTGACAGAAGCCAGTTCCCATAGTCTTCAGCAGACATTGCCATGCAGCGAGGAAAAATGTCACCTCAGCATTGGTGGCTTTACAGCAGGAGGGAGCACGGATCAAGCCCTTAGCTGGTACTGAAATAGCCGGCGGAGGCAGTGTTGGGAACAGGGTGGGAAGGAGGTGGAAAGTTGCACAGTACACCAGGGCTTCTTCAAGGCCACCGTTGGCCACACCATGGTGTCACACCTTTCACATCACTTGGCTCCTGCTGTGTCATGGACACAGCTGGTTGAGACCCAGTAAGATAAACCTTCCTTGGCTGCCATGGAGCAGCCTGTAAACTCAGGACATCCATGGCAATGTGGAGGGAACAACTACCATGCCCAGGGAGCGTGAGAAACTGAGGCCATCCTGCTACCAGCCTCGCAGGGCTCTTCGTGGAAGCCCCAACTTTAATATCGCTTTGTGTGGGAGGAGAACATCATCCTCTGCCTTTGTTAATATGATCACCATTTCTGTCTTAGATTTGTCGCCTCAGATCTCTTCCAAGTGAAAAGACAAAGTAAAAAAAGAGAAGCATGAATTGGTGCAGGAAAATAACTGATACTTCAGATGATAGATAAATTATTGCACTGTAGTAGGAAGGAACAGGAACCTGCTGTCTGACCAGACACTTACACTTTCTCTTATAATCTCTTTGGCTTCTTTATCATTTTTATTGCTTTTCTCAACTTTGCTTCTGCTGTCTCAACAACATGGGCATAACAATTTGCCTAGAGCTCTACACAGAGTCTACAGGCTCTGTAAAGAAAGTACCCAGGGCACAAGATCTCTCTGTTATTGTACTGTACTGTAAATTCATCCCATTTAATTTTCTCAGCCATGCCCAGGTCTTTCAGCATAACTGGTTCTGAGCTTATTTGGAGTTTGGTAATGTCATTTGAGTTGCTGAAGTCTGTCAACATCAGGAGCCTCTTGGCTCATGGTAGAGACGAAACCCAGGATCAGCGCAAAAGGTGCTACGTTTCCAAAACGTAACAACAGAGATGCCAAAAGGTGGGCAAAGCCGATTGCTGCTGCTGCCTGAGTGCATGCACTTCAAGAGTCCAACCCTTACTCCTAAGCACAGAAGTCCTTTAAAGATTCTGAAAAAGTAGCTTGCATAGAGGTGCAGACTTCAAGATCTTTGCAGAGGAAAGGTTCTGTGGAAGTACAATTGCACAGAAACTGGGGTGTTTCTCAGGAAAAGGAAAGAAAATTCAACCGAAGCTGATTTAAATCATCTTGTCTTTTAATCGGTTCACACACAATCTTTCTGTTTGTACACAAGTTCCTATGCTCCTTTATGAAGAGATCAGCTCTATAATCTTTTCTCAAGAAAATCAAGAAGCAAATGCTTCGGGAAGCTGAAGTCAAGTTGTACAATTATGTATCCCTAAAAAGGGAGGAGGAAAAAAAAAAGTATTATATTAGTTTATGCCACACTCCCAAGAAGGGCTATGAGAGCCAGGTATTTCTGAACCCTGCTTACCTTTCTTGTGATGATCTCAGGATTTCTGATCTCAAATAGATGAAGCCCTTTGCTGTTCATCAGGGAAGTTAAAGCTGGTTCGATCCCTAAGGAATCAGTAAACCCATCCAGTTACAGGTATGGCCGTCCTGGCTCATCATGTACTGTGACTTCTCTGCCTGTTTCCAAAAGCTAATTGTGCCTCAATGCCCCACGACCGTTGGCCTGACGGAAGACTCACTTTTCCTTTGTCCCAGCCATTTACAAAGGGTTCGCCGTTCCCCAAGTGAATCCAGCAGAAATTCACATCAGTAACATGGTTCCCCCCCCAGCTGTCAGGGTTATTGATATATTTTTTCAGTGCTTATATTTAGGAGATCTGATATTAGACGCTTTATGGAGTAGGTTGGCACTTCCCCAAAGGGAAAACTCACTTGAAATCACTTCTGGGATCCCGACAACCGAGATCATTGTCTGCAGGAAGCTTCTTATGGATGGGTCATTCTGAAAGCCAGAAAATTCATACAAAAAGGTTTTAAAGACATCGTTTAGCCACAAATGGCCTAGAAAATACTTTCTTAGGACTTACCCCACTTGGATCAGCTGTGCATTTAACGACTTTAAACTCTATCCTGAAGGGAAGGAAAAAGCAGGGAAAAAAGGTCACTAAGGGCTGCAGAGATCCTCTTTTTGTGCTGCTCTCAGACATGGGGTAAAAGGGGCAATGAAACCCACAGGAGACACAGTACCAACCTGGAGTCCAAAGCATGTAAAATGAGTTTCTTTTCTGCGTAGGCAGCTTGGATAGTGACCGTGATTTCCTGCATGGAGATGAATGGCAGAGTTGAAATGTAGCACATCTTGCCTTATAGCAGGGAGTTGCATTTGGAAATTCTGGTTTACTGTCTATGACCCAGAGTTCAACATCCTTCTGGCTTTACCTCCAGATATTACTAGGGAAGATCGGCATTTTACTTCTCCATTTGCATGCAACAAACTCCTCCCTGATGCTCACAGCTTCAGCCTGTGGGGCTCTAGACTGGCTCATCCACAGGACTGATGCTTTTGCCATTTTGTGAACCAAATCCTGCATAAGGAAGGAAATGGTTACGTAGGGTGTTGTCTCCCAATGACCATCCGTCTCAACATGAAAGATCATCAGACTGGATGTGGAGAGGCCAGCCCCAGGGTAGCCAGGGCTACCACAAGTAGTCTTACCATAGTGTTGTCATTTATAACCAAATCAAAAAGAAAGCAATCTCTTAATTCTGGCCATTTAGGCTCATTTTCTCGCTTTTGCTTGTATGCAAATGTTTGTTAAAAGGAACATGTTGTGATCCAGTTGCAGGTCACAACCAGGGATGTGTCAGGCCAGGAGCAGATCACATCCTGAGAGCCATGATTTTAGGGACCACCTCCAGTTCAGTGCTTCTGCAGTCCTACCAGAAATTAGTTTCAAGATATTACCTGGAGCACAAAAAACAGCTGTGTGTATTTCCCCGTAACACCCTGTTAATGTGGGATATTTGCAGAGGGCAGGAGGGAATTATTCTTGGTTACAGTTTAACCCTTTAAATTAAAGAGTCTGGTCTGCCCTCAGGCAGGGATCTGCTTTTGTCCAGTCCTTAGTGTCCGTAGCAGCCCATAATTACAAGACTGGACAAACATACTGCTTTCTTGTGATGTTACCCATGACAGCAAGGCTGTTGGCATTTCTTTTTTCTGCCTCCTTAGATTCAGGATAAAGCAGTTTGGGGTAAAACACAGTGCAAGCAGGAACTTTCATACAGGCATACATAGAGGAAAAGGTTGTATTTTGAGCTTCGCATTCTTCAGAGCTGTATCTTCATTTCAGAGACAACCATCCTCTAAGTGGGGGCCAGAGCTAAAATTTGAGATCGAGAAGATTTCAAAATAAATACGTTTCCATGGTGCCTTCATTCTCTCCTAAAATACCTCAGCTAAAGAAGTTTCAGTGTGTCCGATACAGGTTAATGGGGGCTCATCGGAGTTTTCCAGTGCTGCACTTACCACCTTGCACACCAGCGATGGGCTGGCCTAATAGAGGAGGTGTTGAGCCAACACCGTCACTATCATCATTCCCAGCCTTAAATGTTGAGGGAAGAGATTGGAGTATTAAAAGGAACTGATATGCCTTCTCTACCTCCCATGGTTTAGCCACCACCCCCTTCCCAAAGGGCTCCCTGCCATTACCATCCCTGAGCACCAGGAGTGGTCCAGACTCGGAGACTCGGGACTGAGCCTGTTCCAAGGTCTTCAAATGTTGAGGGAAGAGATTGGAGTATTAAAAGGAACTGATATGCCTTCTCTACCTCCCATGGTTTAGCCACCACCCCCTTCCCAAAGGGCTCCCTGCCATTACCATCCCTGAGCACCAGGAGTGGTCCAGACTCGGGACTGAGCCTGTTCTAAGGTCTTCACGGTCAGGAGAAGCAAGAACTGACCTTCTCCATGTACAGAACCATCAGGGGCTCTTCTCCTGGGGGAAAGATGCTGATCTCCACTGCTACCAAGGACTTCACAACTGTCCCTTCAGGCTGAAGAGAAATTTGGGGATGGGCAAGACTCCACACCTTGGCCACAGAGTCATTATAGGAGGTGCCTTGAAAAATCTGGTTAAATAAGGAGCAACAGAAGAGTCAGGTTTTTTCCATACCACGTCCCAATTTCACGCTAACTTTCCACACAGCTGCAGCCCCTTTGTAGTCCCCAATTCCTCCTCCAGTTCACACAAGCCCAATAACTCAACCGGGTTTCAAGGAAGCTGTGCCAGCATGGAGAAATCCTCCTTGCAAAGCACAACGGTTTTTCCATCAGTCCCTGGTTTTCCCTATCAGCCCCACCCAACACTCTTGAGTTGTCGAGGGAAGGACACGAGATGTTACAATGCAACAGAATCCATTTGAGAAGTTCCTCGTTTGACATAAAATGCAGTTACCATCTGCACCGCCTTCCGCTGCGCTTCTGTGTCTTCCATTTCAAACAGCGCCTTCAGAAACAAACCAGAAACAGGTTATAGAAAAATGAAAAAGGACGTTATGGTTAGCCCTGATGCAGGATGGGCCAGAGCGCTGATGTGTGGCCAGTTCAGTTCATCCCCTTTCTACCTCAGTACTCCCACAGAAAATCACGTCACTTTACAACTCAGAAGACAAGTTTTCTATCAGCTGGTGTTATCGCTCTAAGGGATAATGCTACCTGGTAACACATACTTGCTAAGAAGGTGCCAGTTTCCGACCAGGATCACATGTAGCGACTGACTATAGATTTCTGTCTAACTTCTACAGAAACTAGCTCTCACCAAAAAACAGTATTTAGAGAATTTTTTACTCTCTCCCCAAAATATGATGTATGAGGTAAGGAGGGAACCACCCCTGAAACAGTCACCTGCAACTTCTCCCCTCTGATGGTCAACGCCAGGCGCTTATCTAAGAAAGCTGCCGAAGCCAGAGAGTTGAGGATGTGTTCGGACAGCCAGAAGTAGAGCATTCGGGACTCAGTCAGCAGCGACGGGGAGAAAACAGAGTCACTGAAGACATCAGAGTAGTTCTTGTACAGGACAAGGCCCTTTAAAGGAAAGCAAGCATGGTGGCCATCAGAAGCAGCAGGGAGACAGGAAGAAATATCAATACCTCCATTTTCATTGCAAGGTGAAGGCCTGGCTGGCTGGACTCAGAGCAGAGAGCAAGCTGCTCAGCAGGGCAAGAGGCTGGCATCAGCCCACGCTGCAGACTTACCTTTGGCTGCAGCACAGCAGCACTGCATGGCAGCAAAGGGACCAAGCCCTTCCAGCCCTCCAGCGAACATCATCGCCAAAAAACCTTTGGTCTGTGAGCAGCCTGGGTTACTTTACCTTGTGATGTGATTCTAGGTAATTTGCTTTTATTAAGGGAACTGATGCAAGGGAAATATCAACGCTGATATCCTTATCCTGGACAAAATTTGCTGCAGGAAGAAAACACAAAAACCTCACACCAGAAATATGACCTTAAGCAGAGCTTGCGAGACAGTTGCTTTTAGGACTTGCTGCAGAAGGTGACTGGGAGTTATAAAAGAACACAGGGGTGGGATGGGGGAGTTCCACTCCTTTGGGTGCTAGTGCTGATCCTGCTACTGCTCACTGACTCAGTTTCTCCACTGGGAAATAGGGGTAGTTACTCTTAGTTTTACATTCTGCTCCTTTTCCCAGATATTTGGGACTGGGAACCACGGGAAAATCTTCAGCAGGCAGATACAGATGCTGCAATATCTCAGCCCAAATACTCCAATGCATGCTCCTGTTCTAGCTAACATCAGTCCTTCTGCACCTATCTGCACCTCTGAAGGAGAAATACCTTATGAACTGTGTCTTTCGACCAGTGCAATCACCCTTAAAAATCCACCTGATGCAGAAAATGCGAAGCATAACATTGTTAAGGTTTATTTTGCTGTTGTCTGAGGGCTTGGGATCCCATGCACATTTTCGAAGGACTTTTTTGATGGATGTGGCTACTGCCTTACTGGGGCTCAAATGTTAAAAGTTGCACATAAAAAAACAAAGCAGAAAAAACAAAGATATTTACCTGCTAAATCAAGTACAAAATTTGCCAGCACCTGGGCAAGAAAATTGATTTCGTTGCACACCTACAAGAGGAAAAGAGGGGAAAAACTGAAGGCGGGGGGTAGGATTTTGGGTTGTGGAGCAGAACTGGGCCTCATGGTGACATCTGGGGGCTGTTGGTCAGAGTCTGGCACCATCAGAGATCCCAATGTCAGCACAACCTCCCACCTCGTCCAAGCTGGGTTTTTTTGTGGGTTCTATTTATTTGTCTTATTTTTCGCAAGCACTAAAATTATATTGCTATTATTTTGTGGGCATATGTGAGCAGAGGAGCGTGTAGCGTACAAACCGACCTTTCCTCTGTCCACAGGCAGTGGCTGATCTTACCTCGCTCTTGAGAACAAGCTTCAAAGTGAAGGAGATGAAATCCGTGAAGAGCTGCTTCAGCCAGCCCGGTCTGCATAAGACAGGGAGCACGGTCAAGGACTGCCCAGCAGTCCCCACGGTGGGTAACACTTGGGCTGAAGCGCTCAGGGACCAGCATTGGGGCAGGTGAAGCCTGATTTTGAAGGGGGACAGACTCACTCCTTGTCTCCTTGGAGGTGAAGCGTCAGTTTGTGGAAAGTCAAGTAGCAGTCTGAGGCATCGGTAGCCACTTGGTCCTTCTGGCATGCTGCACGGGATGAAAGGAAAAAGAAAAAAAGTAGCTAATTTGCTATGGAGATGAGGAGACGAGCGCACTTTGCAGACACTGCAGACCTGGAGCAGGATATCACTGCAGACGGGCAGCCAGAGTTCCCCACACCTCCTGGGGGATGTTTCCAAAAGACTCAGGACCCTGCAAAGTCGGGGCAGATGGAGCTACCTGGCACCTGGATGGAGGGCTTCTGCTCACAGCTCCAGCCAGGTAAGTCTACTGGACACCCTTCTTCATGCTTCATTTGGATACCTGCCCGCCTCGCTAGCTCCTATCATCAGGGACTCGGTTGTCCCCTAAAATCACCCAGGAGAACCAGGGCAGTATGTGCAACCCACAAACCAGAGCAGGGAGGGAATTAAGTCGTGTTGCAAAAAACTTGGAAATTGCAATATACTGTCATTGAGAGCTTCGTGCTGCTCGTCTCCCCCTGGGAGCTTACCAGGAAAACTTATTTTGAGGCAGGAAAATGTATTTTGAGGCACATGTGATAACCCACATCCCTCTCATCCCTTATGGAAGGTGGAGCAGTGTAGTTTGCCTCCGTCCTTTTCTAGTCTAAGTCTGTTGACTTTCCCGAGGAAGAGGATTTGTTTCCCAGAGCACACCTTGGCCCTGAGCTGGAGACTGTTGAAAAAGTGGACTATAAGGATGGTCAAACCTCCTGCACCAAAGCCCTTATTTGGCTTGTTCTTTTGAAACATCCCCATGTTTTTTTCAAGTCATCCTGAACAGCAGGAGATGAAAAGCCGGTCCTAAAGACAGGCCAGAAGGCCACATCGTTCTTCACTTGCTGCTGGTGTAAATCAGCATTACTTTGCTGAAATGATTTGTACCAGCTTCCTCTGCTTGGTCTGTTAAAACTATGAGGTCTTTGAGGGCCACGTTGTCTCCTAGCCTGTGTGCACAGGGCGGCAGAGACCCACTTCCAGCCTCCGGATGCCGTCCGATCCCCACAGAGGTGAGCAGAGCTGGCCCAGGCTCGCTGCCCACCACCCAGTCCATCCTGCTGCTCTGGAGGAAGCACGCACACAAAGACCCCCCACGGCTAGCTATCCCTAGCTGTTACTTACTCAGTTTAATGTTTATCTGAAGGTCAATGGAAGACTCGATTTCAAAATCAACTGAATGAAAAAGCTGCAAACTGTAACGGCAGAAGAGAGGACATTTAGCAACCCGTGCTAGGAAGCAGCTTCTCCCTGACCACATGTCAGCCACAGGCAGGTTTTATGACACCTTTCACATCGGTCCTTGCACTGCAGTATGCAAACTCCCGGCACGCAGCAGTCCATCTCAAATACTCTGGCTTTAAGTCATTGCAAACCACCGCCCTAGCGGCACTTAGGCGAAGGGAGGAACATTAAGCCCCTTTTTTCCCCACTCAGAGTTTATAGAGCAATGAAGGGGAGGGAAGAAGTCAACTTGTTTGCTTTGGCCATCTTGTCTCCTCATGCAAGGGGTGATGGTGCAGACAGAAAGGCAGACAACAAGGCAAGAAGAGCAATGATGGGGCTAAGCAGCACTGCTGGCGTATAAAAACTCGCCTTGCTCAGGCAATGCTCATTGCTAGAGAGCCAGAGGAGCGCAGCCCATCTGCATCTACTTGGCCACGGGCCAGTCCTGCCTATGGGCAGCGGCAGGAGCTGGGGCCGTGGTGCTCGGCAGCAGCCAGCCCCCGGGTACTTACAACCAGGCCCCGGCGTAGCCGTAGGTCAGGGTCCCTTTGAAGAAGGCTGTCACATTTTTAATGGCAATGTGAATGGCATCGTTCTCCTTGAGCTCCACCTCACTCTTCTCTATGGACAAGTCATTGACCTGGATGCTAGAAAAAACAGAAACCCAGTTTGTCCCCAACCCCAGGGCTGTTTTCCGTGACCAGACAAGACAGGTTTGCTCCTGAGGATGTGGGGTCTCTCAGGGGCCTGTGCCAACTCTGGGGAGCGCTCAGGAGCTTTTGCAAATCACAGGGGCCATGCACAAGGGCAATGGTGGTTTCGCTCAGCCTCGGTGCACTGCTCCTCCCCTGTGATGTTCGGATGTGAAGCAGGGGGGAAATGCTTTAAACGGGAAGCACGGAGCAACACGCTGCAGAAACAACTCCGTTTCACTGCAGTGCTCTGTGTCAGTCGCAGTCACAGCAGGAAATCCATCCTGCGTTTGCATCGTTGCATTTGTTGTCCCCAAATAAAAGTTAGTAACATAGCGAAACCCAGCCTTGTTTGTCACAAAGCCCGGCCAAGTGACATCCTGCTGACAGGGGTGGCTCCAGCAGCCCCGGCTGGGTCCCCTCTGCCACTCAGTGTGCCATGGGCACCATCTGTCGGCGACGGGCCCCGGGAGCTCCAGCCCGTAGGGACAGAGCTCCCTATCCCCACTATTGGAGATTTGCTCTGCGCACTGCCTCACTGTCTGCCCACCGAGTTGAAAAAGCTCTTAAATAACACATCAGCAGCCTAAACCTTAATGTGCAAATTGTCTGCAAGGCATAGATCAGAAAATGTGTCTGCCCTGGTCCAGACCTTCGCTTTCACCAGGAATTGCTGGATCAAAGCTCCCTCCGAGGCCAGTTTCCATTCCTCTCCATCAGCCTGCACCTCCCCTGGCACAGAGACACAGAGATACTCACTTGGACAGCCCGTAAGCCACCTTGCCAAGGAGCCGCATGGACCTTTCCCCGGTGATATTTGGGAATTTGGCATTTCTGAATGCTGCTTGAATGACCTGTGCTGTTTCCTGGTTCACTGTCAGTGGAAGAAAAGGGCAAAGATACCAAACTGCAATCTCTCCTGGCTGCAAAGTTGGGTCTGCGCCCTGGATTAAAGCATTACAGAAGAGTTTTATCCAAGGCATTTTCATTAGATTAAAGAAGTACTAGAAGCAGCTTCAGAGTAAATTAAAAAAAAAAAAAAAAAAGAGTCCCTAACTTTAACAGCTGATGGCAGCTGGGGACAGCAGCACGTGTGGCTCAACAGTCAGCAGCAGGGCTGTTTCCGGGGAATCAAGCCCAGCTTTCACACACCTCACCTGCACCTTAAGGGCAGATTTTTGAAAGGACGAGGCCGTGCTTGTCCTTACACCGCACAAGCTGTTGACTTTACCCCAGTGCTTTGCTCTCTTGCTGCTTGCTTGTATTGCAATCAGCTGTTACGTCTCCAAAGCAAAAATTTTGAGACCAAAGTTTCTGTACTCATTTTGCTAAAGTTATCCAGCCCGTTCCAGCCTCAGCCTCAGGCACATGCTTGTACAGGATTTTTTCCTTAAGAGAAATACCCTCTCTTAGTTTGGCCCGGCATCCTTCTCTGCATGTTCCACTGTCGGAGAGGAGAGGACAGAGCTGTTCCCGTCCTTTGCAGAAGCACTAATTATTCTTCCCCCACCTGCAGAGCCCCCAAATCCTTGCAAATAAACCCACAGCAGCAGAGAACCCCTGCTTCTCTCCTTCTGTACCCCAACCCCAAGAGGTGAAATTGCAGCAAGGTGAGAAATCAAACACACATTTGCTCTAGCTCTTCCATCACACCAGCCTCCAACGAGGAACATATTGCTAAAACTTTGGACTAAGGAGATGGGTTGAGGACTGTTTTCTAGCTCCTTTGAGAATTTGTGCCTATTCAGTTCAGGTGCCCAGGGTTTAACCCATGCTCCCAGGCAGGTATTAATACATCTTACTAGATAAACAGTTTCCACGAGAGCCAGGGAAGCAAGAAACCCCTCACTTGGCTGATCTATCACTAACTTCTCCTGGTGGAGCGGGGGGAAACGCAGCCCCGTACAGCAGGCACTTACACAGCAATGCTGCCGGCTTGGTCATCCTGCAGACGATCCCCGTGACGCTGTAAGGGAAGGGCCCAAACTCACAGGCTGCTGATGCGTGGACAAGCATTAGCAAGATCCCGAAGGTCCCCAGCCTCATCCTGCAAGCCCAGAGCATCCTTGGCCAGAGCGGAGAGCGCTGACGAGATCAACTGATTCTTGACCGCGGCAAAGGCTGCTTTCATACCTCCAAGCAGACCTCGTTCGAAGCAGGACATGACCTGCTTCCTCCAGTTATCAAAACTCATCACACATTTCCTAATCTTCCTATAGTTTCCTTAACACTCTTCAGGTCGCACGCTGCCTTCCTCCCACAGCAGGCGCTCAGGCTGCAGGACTTGGCTTTCCTGCCAAAGCTGCTTTAACTCAGGACATGCACGCATCGAGGCGGGTGGAGAAAGCTGGAGATTGGAGGAGGATAAAGTCAAGGGAGCAGCCTCACACTCTGCCTCCAGCCAGTTCATCATTTGCTCTTTGCACAGAAATATTCCATATTTTGCATACCTGCAGCAATTTCCCAGCAAAGCCCTGTTCGGAGGGTACCCGCATTATTAACTGCTCCCCCCTCCACTGATTTTAGGTACACTGTGGGGAAACTGAGGCACGCTCCTGGGAGGGGGGTCCCTCCTGCTACCGCTGGGTGAACCCATGTCTCCCACATCCGTGGAGAGCTCCATGACCGTCACAGGACTAGGATGCTCTCTGCCTCTCGGCTGGATTTGTGGACCATCTTTGGTTTGCCACCTTCCAGATGGGGAAGAACCCTCTAAGCTGGAGCTTTTCATGCACCTAGCCTCTCAGCTGCTATTTGGGAAACATTAGAAACCCAAGTTCACATCCACTCCTCGTGCACACCTGCCCAGCACACCACTGTCCCCCCGCACCCCTGTTGTGGTGCTGGGGCCCATCCCGAAACAAGCTCCAGGGTAAAACAGAGTGAGGTTATTTCAGCAACGAGGCTCCCAGCAGCTCCCATGAACCATTTTGCCAGCAAAGACTGATGGAGAAGGAAAGGTGAGATCTTGGCAATGCTGCCGGAGCACACTCAACCCCCTGAGCGAAACAAGGTGCCAGCCTTCCTCCTCTCCCCAGCAGATGCCTCGTCCTCCCTGCACCGGGTAAGCACATTTCCTCCAGGGAGCCCCGCTGTCCAGTGGCCCCCACCCTGCTGCCCTGTTTTCTTCCTGAGTTGAGAAAGTGAATGGCCTCGGGTACCCTGCGGGAGGCACTCGTGGTCACTGACCCGCCGAGGGAAACCGAGCATCCACAGGCTTCCTCCAGACTTCTCCAGGCGAGCGGCATGGTGGCCCGGGACAGGCTGCCTGCTGCGAACCGATACTGCATTATAAATGAACAATTAAATGTTGGAAGCACGTATAAAGATAGCAGGTGTCTGACCAGCATAGCTCCCACATGGCAGCCCAGTGCCATCGTCTCAGCTGCCGTGGCATCCTCGCTGCCCTGGCTAGGAGGCATCTTTACAGGGAAGCTGCAAAGAGCACAGGCATGTTACAAAAGGATTTAAATTCAAGAGGCTTTAACCTTGTAACAGCTCTGGTTTTTGTCCTTCAGCTCATGGCTCTCACGTGCCCAGCCCTCCCCAGCAGCTTGCAGTTCAAGGGATGTTGCCACAGTGGCCAAGGCTTGGGGTGAGGGAGTTCTGTAGCCACAGCAGGAGGGGGTACCCCTAGGCACTGCAGCGCAAACACATCGGAGGCAGCGAGGCACTTCAATCGGCAGTCAGAGACACGGTGCTGCTGGGTGTCACACGAGCACATCTGCCTGTGTCCTCAGCACAGCTTTCAGCAGAGGAAGGACACACTCCCATTTATTGCAGGACACAAACTCAGGAGCATTGTGCACAGGTTAAGTTTTACTGGCACAGATCCAGAGGAGACACTGCAGCAGGGAAGCAGCCCCGCTGAGGCTGGTGTTGGTCACTATAAATGAAATCAGAGCAGGACCCAGGAGGCCACAGCCACCCCTCTGCCCAGGGCAGCAATTCATACCAGCATGAAGGAAAAGGAAAACCCGGGCATTTTGACACAGGGGTATTTGTTACTGTGCATTTGCAGCCCCCTTACGGGCCGGCTCCCCCGCCCCATCACTGCTTCAGAGGCTGCTGCTGGCAGATGAGAGCAAGGGAGGAGAGGGGACTGCCGGGCATTGACCTCCAGCAAGAACAGGAAGGCTGGAGACTTTCCGCCTACAATAGCAAAAGCATGTGGAATGTAGGGGTGCTGCGAGCATCCCTGCCCTGGAGTAACCAGGCAGAGGCCAGGGCAGCAGGGACACAGCAGCCCACCCTCCTCCCAGTGCAAGGTCAGGCTAGCAGGAGGCAGGTCAGATTTAAAAACCCAAAGAAAGGTTAAATTCGGCTAGCAGGAGGCAGGGCAGGCTTTAAAACCCAAAGAAAGGTTAAATGCCCAAGCTGCTGTGCAGTGCTTGCAAAGGGGACGCTGGAAGATGTTTTGATAAATACTTGCTGTGTAAGGTTTTATCTGAAGGCCATGCATGCACACGTGCGTTCACCACCTTGCTGGGGATTGTCCTATAACCAGGGTTGTTTTTCCCCACACTATCCAGAGCAGAGGTACGTCACGGTGCCATTAATCTTTGGCTGCACTGACCCAAACGTTCAGTGTTACCCTGCAGCTGCTTCCTGAGATCGCCTTCCAGGTAGCCTGGCCGCACTCTGCTCCGTCAGCAGGATGGGCTCCAGCACCACCTCCAGGACTCAAACAGCAGGTCAGCCCTGGGGTGGCAGGAGGGCAAGCCCAAACCTGGCTGCTCCCATCTGGCACAGATCCAGCGCTCAGCAGCACAAGGCCCTGGTCAATCCCGCACATCCAGCACCGGCCCTTGGAGACTGCAACCACATGCCTTGCATTGTCCAGCGTTGTGCTGTCAAGC
>NW_009217154.1:8601-10140 GCF_000690835.1 Fulmarus glacialis | reverse complement strand
GAATCTGGGGTTGAAAAGAGACTCAGCTTTGAAGAGAGGTTATTTCTTACAGTTAAAAATTGTGACCACGACAGGCTTGGATGTTAGGCAGCAAATAAATTCACAAACTCCAGTTCGTGAATTGTGAGATTTTAATAGACTATCACTTGGGAGGGTAAACCACCCATGAGGTTTTTTTCAACAAAGACATTTCACACAGTTTTCCATAAAATTCTCCTGAAACCAACCTGATTCCTTCTCTTCCCTACCAGTGTCACCCATAACAACCTCCAAAACACCAAAAAATAAGCTGGCACACACAGGTGGTCCTAGGTCAGCCCAGGCCTTTCACAGCTGAGGCTGCCAAGGGGAGCTGGGTTGAAGCCTGGAAGAGCAACCAGCTGTGTTTCTGCAGCACTGATTCTGCACTGCCAAATCCAGACTGAAAAAGCAGCAAATACAACTTTCAGTGCTAATATAAGAAATTCTAGGTGGTTCCTCTGCAGCATAGGCCAATGAGCCTAGAAGCAGCATTTGCCCAGTCCTCCTTGGCAGGCAGCTGAGCCTCAAGTTCCTCACCACAGGTTTGTGACCCTGGCTGTACACTGGGTTTTACCTACATGATATAATTCCATTTAATATTCAGACATAATTAAATACTAGCAGCCATTTCAAGAGCTGTTCTTACGAAGCAGAGGGGCTGGGATGAGGTGATGAAGGTGCAGTTGGCATGTTTGGTAGCATGATGGGGGAATAGCCCTGGGACGGCCTCCAGCTGGCCTGACATGTCTCCAAGGAGAGACCCTTTGGATGCACAGCTCTGCAAATCCCACCGGCCTCTAACAGCTAGAAATGGATCACAGAGCAGAGACCAGAAAGACGTTATAATACTTTGCTGGGCCAGTGCACAGCCATTGGGATGTCCCTGGCTGCCAAGAACACGGACAAGCATGCGCACAAATGAAAGAGCTCTTTGGAGATAAGGGGAAGTCAGCAGCACCACCCCACAGCTTATCTGCTCAGCAGCAACCTCATTCTCATGAGATTTATGTTCCATGAGTTGGGGACAGGAGCATACCCTTGGTGACAAACAGGATTTCAATGACTCCTCAAGTAAGCAGCCTGTCAGAAGTTTCTGCAGTGAGAAATGCCCAAGATAAGACAGCCACTACGTTTCTCCCTCAACTTGTTTTCCTGCAAGGACAGGGACCTGCTCTCAACTGGGGGAAGCTGCCAGAGGGCATCAGGAGACAGCAGCAGAGAAGCTGGTTTTACTCTGCTGCTCACTTTGCCACCCTGTGGGCCATCACCCCACAACCCACCTGCTTTCAGGGAAGCCCTGCAAAGCACACCCATGGCTGAACAGGCATGTCAGCTGCAGCTGTGCTGCACTAGTACATTTGCATGCAGCTGCGCTTGCAGGCATGAGGACTTAAACTAGCAGCAGAATCAGAGCTTGAAGTGTGAGCCAAGACAAACCCAGCTTCCTAAACCCACAGCCTCAAGGCCCTTTCTGTTCCCTGCAGCTTCAGCACTTTGCTCCCAGCACAGGGTCACATT
>NW_009217154.1:0-8573 GCF_000690835.1 Fulmarus glacialis | reverse complement strand
CAGGAGCTTTGCTCTGGAAGTTAAGGCTCATTTTTTCCTAATGCCTAACCTGAGTTCCCTCAACTAATTTAAGACCCATGCTGTCTCACCCACAGCTGGCACACAGGCTATATCCCCTTCCTTGCCATCACTATTTACATATCTGATTGTTTACACTGCCCTTCCTCCATGCTAAGCTGCCTCAGTTCCTTCCACTGCTCCCACACCCCAATCATCCCCACTTGCTCCCAGGCTGTCTCACCAGGCCACCACACCCAGAGCAGTGCTGGTGCTACCACAGCCGCTAAGGCCTTCACTGGTTAGGGATCAGTAACAGGAGTTAGGGCCGTGCCACGCTCCCAACTCCACATAACACCAGGCTGGCTCAGCCAGGGTCACTGGTGCTCAGAGCCCTCAGCCAAGCGCTGCTCTCTTGCTTCCCAGTGCTCCTGCCCGGGTGCAGCGCTGGCAGCTGTCTGCAGAATTACACGGGATTGTACTTCCATGTTATTTGCCCACTGTCCTCTGCTGCAGTCACAGCTTCCCTCCACTCCAATGGCAAAGAGAGGTATGCGTTTCACCAAGCCATTAAGGAAACATTCTCTACAGCCCAGGAGCCTCACTACATCTCTCCAGTGACATTAGCTATGCTTAATTAGTTTTCCAGCTAATTTTAAACCAATCTGCCTGCTTCTGGGAGTAGCAAAAACCTCAAGACAACAACAGATGTTTTGTGTCTCTGGTAAATTTTCAGATTAGATGTTTCATAACTAATCCAGCACTCAGTGCTTGTTGCCTAAACAAGTACCAAAACAGTTTATTTCTAGCTGTCAAGAAATACCCTCTCCTCCCAAGACTGGGTCCAGGCACACGTCAGATGTTTTAGGCACATTGTGAGACACCTGAGTGATGATCAGATATCCATCATGCACAAAAGGCAGTGCTGAGCACAGGTAGACTTAAAGAAAGAGGGAACACTACCTCTGAGAACATCCTCAAACGCTTACGCAGAATATACCCAAAGTAACAAAACTCACCTCCTCTCAAATTACTTCATTCTAATTATTTAAAGACTTCATTGCTAAATTTTACCACTTTGTCCTACCCATCCCCACCAAGTCTCCAGCAAATTGAAGATGTGGCAAAAACTACTTGTAAGAGGCTTGGAAAGCAAGTCGTTGTCCAAAGCCAAAAAACACACAAAGATAAAACTTGCCACCGCAGGTAACGCCACAAACCATGTCTAACATCAGCCTGATCTGAAGTGGCAAGCATTACTGCTGAGGCTGTTACAACTGCTTGTACCAATTCATGCGTGTTAGCTCCTAAACGAACAGTTTTGGCAACTGCAGGTAGCACTGAGGAAAAGCATGACAAGTTTCATGAGTGGTTGTTCTCCCTAGACAGCACATTTCAAGCCAAGTTAAATCCCTGAGCCAAGATAATGCATTGCAAAGCCACCGGGAGTCACGCACTGGGCTCAAGGGAGTCAAACTCCAAACTTTCCAAATACCTGCAGAATAACCTGCTTCAGGATGTCCACAGCAGGATGTGCCAGCAGCTTTCAGTGAGCAGACACAAGCTACAAGCTCTCCAAGGCACTTCAAATGCTAAAGGCTGCTGAAGAATATAGTTAGCTAAGGAGCCAAGTTTAAGGCTCTGCAAGGGCCTTTTCCCCTCATATCCCAACTGATTTATCATGATTTTTCAATAAAAACAAGGTGAAAGTACCTCCTGTGCTTTGCACAGGTAGTCTTCCGATTGCTGTACAAGTATGGATATAAATGCCTGCAGATTTTATTGGAATCAAACCCCTTAACCGTATCAGAGATTAAAGGGAAGACAATGAAGTAATACAAGAGAGTTGCTCCAGAGTGAGAATGCATCGAAGTTGAATACAGGCGTTGGACTGCTTTAACTTTGCATCCAAAAGCAGTGAAGAAGTTTACATCTTGCATAAATTCTTGCTAGATAGAGCTGAACACTATTTTCCCATGATTTGGCAGGGAGGAAATTAAGCCTTGAGTTTAAAGTATCTGAATTTGGCAACATGAAATTTAGCCTGCCACTCCACTGAGGTAATTGCTTATCAAGAGGTCACTGTCTTACAGCCCTCCACTTGTCCAACACGGAAATTGCACCATATATCCTTCATAGGAAAATATTTACACAGAAAATTTAAACTATTGTTGAAGCAATTTAACAATAGATCTTTCCTAAAAATCTGCTAATGCATATCTAGCAATTTTTTGAGATCCTACACTCAGTGTAATTTAAATAGCATTTGAAACATTCCAACAGGAATCACATTGCACAGAAGCAGCAATTTGCTTCTCTAACATTTTTGCACACCTGCTTAGAGCCTGTGCATTTAGTGCACAAGTTTACAATGCCAAGCCTCTACATAGGTACCTAATAAATGCTACAGAACAAAGTTCTTTGGAATGAGGGCAAGCATCTTCATCTCTAGGCTGTAATGACTTAAGGCTTCTTGCAGCTTCATATGCTTGGTCAGTGAAAGCCAGAGGAAGTGCCATGCACTTTCACTCCTGGTTTGGAGTTGGTATCCAATTCACTCAGGTAGACAAAAAACCCATTGCAGTTTCAGACGAGTAGACTGGTGATGGTGACAAGTCAGTTGCGGGTCACTCCAGGCCCTTCTGGAAGGAGGGATGCAAAGAAAGTCTTAAAAAAAACCCATACTGTGCTCATAAATGAAGGGTTGGCCTGCTGCAGTTCTTGTAGAACTTGTCCCTCATCAGGAGATGCCTCAGATTCATCTGCTCTGCCTGCATTCCCCCCCTGCCAAAATAAAGGGTATTTGGTGAGATCATTGCAGAAATGACTTAGAAGAATCAGGTGTCAAACAGCATGTTTTGTTACCTGAATTTCACTGTCAGAATATAAAAAGCATGCAATTATCTCCAGACAACCAAAGTTGAAAAAACAAGCTGCACTCTAGTGTTGTTGGTTAACTCATGCTGTGTGTCCAAGAACACTGTTTAGGACAGACGTGAAGCTGAAACTATGTACACATGAAACTATGTGTACATAGTTTACCTGATCAGGTAAACTATGTACACATTTACCATTAAGTGACTTGCACTGACATCAGCCAGAAGTGTCAGCTTGAAATGTGAGACTCAGATTGCTTATACACTCAAATCCTATCACTGGGTAGTCTAAACACTGTCTTCAGATACAGAACCTGTTCAGGCTGTGATAAACCACTCTCTCCATTACAACATCCTGAAGGCCAGAAACAACTAGAAGATAACATTCAGCCTGAGATAATTTATAGAACAGAGGAGTTAGCTACAAAGGAGGAAGCATGCTGGCAATTGTTCCTCCATGAAAGATAGTTTCTGATGAAAGTTTATAGAATAAAGTTTTTGCTACTACATTTAATTAGTAAACTAAAAGTAAAACTTCACAGCGCTTCATGCTCATGGTTTAAAAAAAAATACCAAGACAGTACCTGTAAGTTATTGTTTTGGTCCTGGTTTATAGCAGCTTGAGGAGGAACGTTGCCTGGGAAGGGCTGAACTGGTCTTCGTCTAAATGGAAGCCACCCAACATGGTGCCTGGGAAGCCAACAGATTATTAGAATTGGTTAAAAAACCCACTCCTTCATGTTACACCAACACAGTTCAAGTAACATCTGACTGCTCAGAGCTGCAGACAGCAAGTTCAGCATATTAAGGTCTTTCTGCCCCGACCCAGTAAGTATTTTCAAAGCCTCCTGCTAGCAGCAACCATGAGGTAGGAACACCTGCTCACATTCAAAATACACAGCACTACATCCAGGTTTGTATCTACTTCATCAGGGCTCAGCCTGCTGGAACACGCTGCTACAGGTACAAAGAGAGTTGAAACCTGCCTGTTTACCATGTTACATACAACCCTGGGGTAACTTCTCTGTACTCACCCTAAAAAAGGGCACAACAAAGAACACACGAAACAGCACTATCTTACCAAAACATAACAGGCCATATAGACCTTCTTAGAAACACCTGCACCTTGTAACCCACAATATAAACAGTTCAAAGTTACACTTTAGAATTATCAATAGTAAAATTTAAGGACTTTTAATGAAGCAATTAACCTTCACTCTCCAAGTCTGCATAGAGGTTGAAAAAGCTGATCATTTGAGCTGCTGCAGTTTCAACTCCTAGACCCACTGACGGGAATTGAGGCCTACATCACTTGTTTCACCAGTGATCAAAGAATTGGAGGGGACTGATTATCTTTCTCAGACAAGACATCCCAAGCACATCAACCAAGGGCCCATGATCTTTATTGTGCTTCTAAGAGATTTATTCCAAGTTTCCTCCCCTAGAGAGGCTCCAAGGCAATTCAGGACACCACATTCGGTTTAGCTTGGTCTGCTCCCCAGGGAGGCAACACACAGCAGAAAAACCCACAAGGGTACATGGCTTCAATAGCAGCTGTGAGACCCTCTTCCCAACAGGCTTCAAACACTTGTTTCCCCTACAAGCAACTGTCATTTACAACATTGAACCCACATGTCTGCTCTACACTGCTGAGGCTTTACACTGAGAGCTACTTAGTTTTCAAGTAGTTTTCCAAGAAGAAAGCCAGCCGCATTAGTACAAAAACGAGGTAAGATCACCCACTATCACCCATTCTTCATTTAATCCAGGCATAGGCTATACTTATATTTTTGCTAAATCCTGAGCTATACCAGGATAAAGGAGTGGTTCACCCTTTCCAGGTACAAGAGTCATAGGAAGCTCAACTGCCAGAAAGCTGACCACAGTACAGAGCTCAGTACTTCAGCAAAACGTCTCTGAATACAATAGTAAATGTTAATACCATACACTTACAGATACATCAGCACAGAGCCACCCATAACCAGGAGGAATCTGCTGACACTGGAGTAGAAATAGATAATGTTGACAAAAACATAGAACAGTGTTGCTGAGTAGAGCCAGTCCAACCAATCTTGATTGCCACCCTCCTCCTCTTCCTCCATGAGGGGACCCCCTTGGGCATTCATCCGCAAGTTCTGGTTGGCCGCTGCGTTAACCTGGGCAGCAGCGTTCTGGTTTCCAGGCTGATTTTGTGCAGGAAACGGGTCTGGGAGAGGAGCCGGGGGTGTCACTGGTGCCACCGGTATCTCCTGAGAACGCCGTGTATGGGATGGGTCAGCAGACGCAGCAGTAGAAGCCAAGCTAAAACCAGAGAACACATAGTACAGAATAAGGCTTAGTCAAATCCTTTCACACTTAACACAGGCACTGAAAATTTGTCCATCTTTAAGTATAGAGTCGGATCACATGCAAGTAGAAAGCATCAAGTTTAGAGGCTATAGAAGGGTTAAAAACAAGTTTTAGTTCTACCCATGAAACAGTTGCATAGTTGACTTGAGTTCAGCAAATCAAACCGGACACCTTCCATTTTATGAACAGTAATTTCAATACCTTGCAAAAAAATCTTTAGAGCAACCTAAAGATAGTCTGGAAGGCTACTACAAGTCTCAGCTTTACCTTTGTCACTGATTTCCAGTCAGTGCTACTTTAAGTAGTCAGAAAAATGCTGAAGAGCTAAGGCTCATCAGCAGGATTACATTTACTCTACAGACACCTGCCCTCCCAATCAAGAGTCAGAGATTTGCAATTTGCAGGATTCAAAAGCACCGGCCTCAACAGTAAGCCAAGCACCACGTGACAGTTAGAGGAATACCCCCACACCATTCAGCGTAGTTACAATGAAAGAGTCTTCCAACCGCCATCAAGAGAGGAAGAACTGCCAGAAGCTCTGTTTCCTTGTATTACAGTTTCTACTTTCTACTGGTAGCTTTGGACAGAAAACTTACTATTGCATGTAATATTGTCTTGCATAAATCTGCTGAAACCAGGACATCTGAAGCATGCTGTAGGTTGTATAAGCAGAGAAGCCAGGAGCCACACTTTGGAAGGGATGCGGAGTTGTTTCAAGCCTTGGTCAAAATTTAAACACATTTGTTAGCAAATACTGGACAAACTGCAGGAGTCATTTATTACAGGACAATGTAAACAGCTTCTGCCATTTTGTGCATTCAAATGCAAAATTCATTCTTCCTTCTAGAGTATTAAAGACATCTTCTTGCCCACATGAATAAAGTGAAGGTTTTCAACTAACACAGCAGTGCACTTTCCTTTAGCTTCTTCCATGTCGTCTAAAGCTTTTTTTATATATATAAAATATCTCTCTCTCTCTCTCTCTCTCCCCCCTCATCACCTTTGGCCCATGTTCTATGGGCTTAAGACAGTATGTGTGGCATAAGAAGCTGGCATCCAACAAAAAGCCAACATTTAAAAAATCTTAGTGATGTACATAAAAATTGTATTTACCTGTTACTGGCTTCTGCTGAAGACTGGCCACCAGCAGAGCACCTCAGTCTTTCACCATTTGAGGAAGATACAGATGGTTCTTGACTAGCTTCTGATGATAACTTTGGCTGATCAGCTTTCACCTAGGGACAGTAACACAGTTAGTGAGGTTTACTGAGGACACTACACAAGTCTTATGCAAAAAGGCTACACCACACTGAACAGGCTCTTATTTTAAACTGCTACACAGTTCACACGCTTTGTCTTGCACAGTACCTCTAGGCACTGCCACAGTACTGAGATTGCTCTTGGGCACCATGCCACAAGCACCTCATCAGTATTTTAAAGCTCCTTAAAAAGTGACTGGCATGTAAAAATTACTTGATATTACTCTTCAGTTTCACCAGATCTACACTTTTTTTTTGGTTTTTTGTTTTTTTTTTTTTAACACACATACAGTCAGGTCCCATCTGGTTATAAAAACGTAATTGGAAGAAAAAAGGAACCGCACTCAGTCTGACTTCTTAGCTATGATGAGTTTGTACTTGCATCACAAACTGCTGTACACAGACAGAATTCAAGAGCTGTTCTGTGGTGATACATCAGTGCAACATCCAGACCAAAGCTGGCTCATATCTAGCCAACACCAGACATGGGTACGATAAGCTCAAATTGCCTACAATGGGCAATATAAGTACACCTTTAGACACATTAGCACGTCCACTTGAAAGTAAAAATTGGTTTTGGCAATTTGCACTTATGACCAGTAAGTACTCAGTTCAAGCACTAAGGCTCATCTTTGGCTTCCTCTCTACAGGCTGAGTCATTAATGAGAGCAGTTAAAACATCTTCAGCTAACAGCCCTCTTCCTTCCCCACACCCCAATGACAGATGGGAACCGCTTCCACTCTGTAGCTACTATGTCTTCTGCTCACAAGCACAGCCTCCGTCCAAAAGAGCCTGGGTCATGACAGGTCATATTCTATTTAATAAAACTGATTTTACCAGAAAGCATTTCTCCTCTGAGCACAACTAGATTACAGTTTTGATATTTCTTAACAGATACCATGAGAATCTTTACTGATTAACTGTAGAGTCAGTTTTTTACTCAGCTTAATCCAAATACATTCTCACATTCCTAACCAAATTATCACAAAGTAATACTGCCATTGCACTAGTAGGAGAAAGCTGCGGTACCAGGGAACTTTAAAATAGCCGTTCAATACTTCCCATTTTTAGTCACAACCCCAAGATTCAGAGTAGTATGTTAACTTAGCGTCAGTACCTCTGCATTGGTTTCTTGCATATTTGCAGGAGTCCTGAAGTTGTATACCAAATGAAGAGCATGCAACTCTCCGTGCTAAAATGTAACGGAAGACATGTTAAAAAACCATCACTCTTCTTGATATATTTCAGCACAGCATAAAAGATTTTATTTATACCTTTGGCAGCAACTCTCTCAGATAATGATGATCAAGCAGCAGCTTCCCAGAATAAATCAGCTTTTGGTCCTCTTCAGGCTTTGAAGAAAGAAAAAAGAATAGAATGACTTACTCTCCCACGCACATGCAAGCATTAACTGACACAACTTGCAGCCAGATGGACAGAGGCATGCAGCTGGAAGCACCCCACACATTAAGGTGCACAGGGAATTGTGCACATCTAAATTCAGCTAACGAGATGAGAACAACTGAATACTGAAGTGTAAGATGAAGTCTAAGTCAGCAGCAGGATATAAAGCACCCCTTTGGCAAAGAACTTTGTTACATGCTGTCTCTTTTACAGTCCAGACAAAAACATTTGTGTTTCTTGGAAACAGAGGTTTGGAGTACCATCTAATCTGATCATCGCTGGAGCTGGTATCAAATAAATCTGGTACACCCCACCAGATGAATCCCAGCAGCTGTTCACCTAGAGCCTTCCTACAGCAGCACAGCAGTCAGTGCAAGCATACTGATCTTGTTTCTGGGCAATCACCTGGCTCCTAGGGAAAGCAAGGCACAAAAGCATATCCTGCTGCTGAAACGCTGTCTGCCGGGCGCAGCGGAGCACAGCAGTGCAATGCCCGCTGAACTTCCACGGTGTCAGCTCACAAGACCCGCGGCTGGAAAGGAAGTCAAACTTCTGCATTTTCAGCAAACGTCTCCACGAACCGCGTTATCTCGCTATGCGCAGACCGGGCTGCCTCTCGTCAGCTGTCGTGTCCACCTGCACACCCCACGCACAGCCCTCCCCTCCGGCCTGAGCCGCCGGCCTGGC
>NW_009217153.1:0-5671 GCF_000690835.1 Fulmarus glacialis | reverse complement strand
TGCTATGGCTGGCTCGCACACTGTACGTCTTCCTGCCATCGTGCTCGCTGGCTCTCCCCTCAGGGACTTTAAACAATACGAATTTCTCAGGTTTCTATTAGACTTTAAAATGAGAGTGGTAGCTTTCACGTAATGTTGAGAAGACCTCCAAGTATCTTCTTTGTCATTACATTACTGGGCACAATATCAGCAATGGATCCGTAACTAGCATTTTATAGCTTGCCTTGTAGTTTAGCTAAAAAAAAAAAAATCTTTTCAAGGAAAGAAGAGAATAGCCGATTTATAGAATATAGAAATATGTGAACTACTGGGGGAAGTGTTTAGTTACATTATTTGAGGTCCTGCCTGACAGGTGGCCAGCTGGACAGCGCAGAACCCTGCTCCAAGAGCATGGTTCGCTGTGATGTCACCCATTTCTTTCCTCGGGATGACTGCAAATAACGGTTGGAGAAATGCATCTAACCACTTTCAGTACCATTTGAGGTATTTGAAAGGGCTAATGCTACTGTTGTTTGATGCATGGTAATCTTTCACTTGTTTCACATATGTACATATGCATGCATAGCCAGTTACCTGGCTTTGACTCATTAGAAGCACTTAGATGTTTTTAAGACATTTTAAGACATTTAAGACATTAAGTTTAATTTTTGAGAATTTTTATAGCCAAAAATACATGTTTTTTCACGTATTGAAATTGAGACCAGTTCATTGTACAGACCTGTAAATATTTTGGTATTGAGTATACATGTACATAAAAGATTCCTTTAAAATTAATGTTTCTGTGCTGCCTTTTCAGGGTGAGTTGTTAAATCCTTGCCGCTGCGATGGGTCAGTACGATACACGCATCAGCTTTGCCTGTTAAAGTGGATAAGTGAAAGAGGGTCATGGACCTGTGAACTCTGCTGTTACAGATACCATGTTATAGCAATTAAAATGAAGAAGCCTTGCCAGGTAATTTGTTTTTAAAACTATGTCTTTCCAGTCATTTTTAAAAACAAAATGATACTTATGTTTATTTCAATGTTTTTGGAAAATACAGTGGAAGAGCCTATATACTTCACCAGTTAGCACTTGCACCCACTTTAAGTTAGTTTTTAAAACCAGTTACATATTAAAACGTGGAGTAATTTGATTCTGTTACGTTCTTCTAGCTTTTGGCTTGCCATAGAAATGGTCTTCACAGGTTGTTAAATTCTGTAATTAGATAAGTCATACTGAGACATTACAGAACAACTTGGATCTCCCTGATTCACTTTCTGAACTTTAAACATGTCTTTATAGTTTGTTAAAGACTCAGTCAAAGCTTGATTTCATTCATTCTTCAAGCTCGGGGTCCAGAGCAGAGAGGAAAAGAACTTCCATTGCCTGTGTATTCATGTACTGTAAAAAAGTAAAAGGAGGTGACTTTTCAGTCTTGGCACAATCCAGAGTGGCAGAACGCTCTTTAAGTTTTGTCCACCAATAGTTGTTTCAGAGGCTGAAATGTGCAGTAACATTTTTCACAGCTCCCTTTTAACAACATCACAACATGCAGCTGGAAGTTAGAATATTATAGTGGTAGCGTGTTCAGGGAGAGGGGAGGGGAAACTCAAAGCTTTAGCAGATCTGTTAGGGAAGCCTTAATACCACTTTGCATATCAGAATTCTTTAGAGGCTTAAACTTGCATCCTAGAAATTGTATTTCATACATCTGAGGAATGCATTTAGTAAGATAATTGCATCTTTTTTTTAGTTTTGATCCTATGAGCTCAGAGGTGATGGAGCTCTCAAAGGCCAGAGCACTTGGGTCATTTTTCTGCGCCTGAGTTTGATTGGAGTTTTATAGAAAAGACATGCTTGGATGGTAATGGCAGTTGTGTGAGCATGATAAGCATTCCTTGGATGTAGGATATCTGGAGTATTTGCTTACAGCTGTTCAGATTAGGTGCAAGTACTTTCAGAGCCAGTTATGACTTCAAGTTTTTTCTTTATGAATCCACAAAGGAATCTTTTTAATAAGCTTTCCTGGATAGAACCTTTATGATGTAAAAAAGCCATGGATTTGTAAAACGCTGCAGAAAATGAAGGTGGTAAATTCTGTTTCTACTTAGATTTTATGTGGTGGTTTGGCATAGGATTCTGTTTGATCCTTTTTTAACCTTTTAAAAATCTCTACTTCCTGTATATCCACAGCAATCTCATCCTTTTCCTAGCAAAGGTTATATCATTATCAACAGTTTGCAATGATAGTCTCTGAAAATAGTTGTTTGACAGCAAGGGTATGACACAGTTGCCTGCAAAGAGGCATCTAGTACTATTTGAGATGTCCCAAGGTAGCCAAAATATCTGCACAGGATGGCAGATATGACACAACTTACAAGAGACTCTGGAACTGCAGCTGGAGGCCAGCTGCGATATTAAAGGACATCTGAAATGTCATTAGACACGTATCTGTGGACAACAGAATCAAGCCCCAGTTTGAAGAACAACTATTCAATTTCTGTGAAAAATAGAAGCAAAGAAGAAAGAAAGTGTCAGTAGATGACACAGTAGACAACAATGTTTGGCCAAGCTACAAATGAAGTAGAAAGAAACTGAAGAGCCAAAGTTAAATGCCATTCTCTTCATGAGTTATGGCACCTTTTTGGGTGGAGGGGCGGAACTAGATTCATGCTTCTCCTTTGATGGCTTGAAAAATACTTGATTTATTCTTAACCCTGTCTTTCATTTTTTATGTAAATTATTTAAGCCTGTCCTTTTTTATTCTTGACAAAATAGCATACTCAAATAATAAGTTAGACATACATTCCTAGGTCAAACTCCTGACACCCAAAAGGTTACGCATCTCTTTGGAGGGACACAGTGGTACCTTTCTCATTATCCTACACTGAATATTCCTCTTGTTGTTACAGAATCTAAGAGCAACTCTCAAAACTGCAGTTGTCTGTGTATTTTTATAAGGGTGATCAGTCTTAAAATGCCCTCACTCCTCTTCCATATTCTTGACTATAATAGTATTGACCATTTTTAACAGCTGTCTTGGTTTAAGCTTTTGGACAGTTCTGAATCATTTGCTTGACTACACAAAAGCCTTTTTTAAGGTAACTTTTTGGTCAGGTTTGGCAAAAAGCTAAGGGTTAGACCATTTCAATATAGAAGTAGTTTAAAACATCCTCACTGAGGTAGCCAATGTACTTAAAAGTTCCCAAGCAAGCAAGGCTTCTTGCATTACATTAGATACAATATTTGGACAAGAGTAGTTCACTCTCTCTACAACTAGTAGTCTGTCTCAGTTTGCCTTCTCAGAATTGTCTCTACCAGTCTTTTACTTAATAGATCTGTATAGGCAGTGTCATAAGAGAGAAAAAAGACGCTATTTACTAAAACAACTTTTTCTCAAGTGAATTGTCTATGCAGGTTTACACCAGCTCCTCAGGTTTACTTTTACCTCAGGTATATATGGAATGTAACAATGCTTAGGGAGTTAAGAAGTAGGAGATTTTTCTATGTTTTCTTCCAGAACATTGGAATAGCTGTGAATATTCCATTTAATATCTAACATTTTCTATGGTTTCTGTTGCTTCATGGCAGGGAAAATAATCCCAAAGGGGGGCCTCTTTGGAGGCAGTACATTCAAGGAACAAAACTTACTATGGTAAGTGGCTATTCCAATAGAAATTTTTCCAGTGTCACTTTGTGTATTTCAGCAACTACTACTTAATTCACTTTTAAGAACCCAATCCTGGAAACACATAGACTTTTAATATAGCAATAGATCTTAAAACACAAAAGATCATAAATTAATCAATGGGCTAACAGTGAAAGATGAGCACGCAAACAAATTGATGACGTTTGATATGGTGTTTTACAGAGAAATGCAATTAGAGCCATTTTTTTCAGTATCCTTCTCAGGATCACATCAGGAGGACATATTTAACCTTGCACTAGTCCATCAATGAAAGCACATGTTCACGTTGCTGGACTTGCTCCTTACACCAGGGTGGCGTTTGATCCAGTAATAGACAAGGTTATGTTAAGAAATAACCAGAAAAAAAAACCCCAAACTGTAATGAGGGGAGATGGAACAAATATTGGTTTGGGCAGGGAGTTTTGGAAGGTTTTTGAAACAATTTAAAAAGGAGGGAGAAACTTTAGGTGTCTGACTTGGAAATTAAACCCACTTAGAATTACATTTTAGATTAACAAAGAGAAAGAAAGCACAAGCAGAAATATTTTTATATTGGTTTGTTAAGCTTTGTAATTTGTACAGGTTTCCTTCCTAAAGGAAATATAAGCAGATTGCTTTATTCATATTGGTGCTATTTAATTATTAAGCTGTTAGTAAATTAGTTCACTAGACTTGCTGTTAAACATGAATGTATGTTGAAGAACGTAAATTCTCTTGTAAGCTTCAGAAATAAAGTTTAAAAGTAGAATATAGTTATGCAGAGGTTCAGAAAACATACTTTGGTGCTAAACCCCGTGATTTCTATAGAAGTCAGCAATAAATATATTTAGAGAATAGCCTTTTCTAGACTGTTACTGTATTCTGTCATAAAATAGTATTATGTTAGAAGTTTCTGTGCTTCTGTTCATTAAAATGTTATATTCTGGTACTTTAGGTGAACTAGACCTATTCCAAAAGTAATACAGTAGGTTGGTGTGCTAATTTAAAAGCTAATTGCATGGCAATTCAACACCTTTTCTGACATCAGGAAAATCACAAAACAAAGTTATTTAAAAAGGTAAATTCTTAATCATTAGGCCTGATTTTTGAATATAGATGAAAAAATGAAGGTTGTACTTAGTATTATTTAAGCAAGTATCTAGTTACTGGAGGTGGAATGTGGCTCATGAGTTCAGTGGCCCAAACTATGATTATTAACATTTGAGATACTTATCATAGAGTCAACAGTTTTCGTGAATTACAGGTTCAATTTTTTAAGTCTTGTTAATGTGAGTGGTCCTCACTCCTTTGAGTAATCTCACTGGCATCAATTAGATAAGCATGAGCAATACTTTGTAGCAGACTGCACGTATGTATATGCATGTTATACTAAAAAAGTGCAAAAGTCACATTCATCAGATACTTCAATATGGAGGCAAGAGTCCAGAAAAAATGTGTGGTAAATGTTTAGTAAAAGTTATTGCTAATGACTATGCTCAGCTGGATGAAAGCATTTACTTTTTGTAGGCATAACTAAGAAGGGGAAATGAGAAGGCTCAAATCCCAAATTGTGCTTTTTTTAAACTACACTATGTACTAACAACAATCTACTAATGTTGCTGCTGTTGCACTGCCTGCAATGAAGATCCAGGATACCTTGTGCTATTCACTACGTCAACACACACAAAGAACAAAAAGGATTGTCCCAGTCCTGGACAATTTACAAAGAACTTTGAACAAGAGATAAGGGACAGGTCTATGGAGATATATAAAACCAGTGGTCTCTGTACACTAACTGTTTTTAATTATCATTGAGTTTTTGGCATCTCAAATGGAATGAGTTTTAAGATGCCTCTTGAAAAGAAAATAATGAAGCTTTGCAGACACCCTTTGAATGTGAAGGCAATATGGAAGGGCTGTTAGAAAATAAAATACTTGGCTGAGATAGGTATCATGAACTGAACAGAGATGAGATTTAATGTCTGAGTAGTCATTAGAATTAATATGTCAGTATATATTATATT
>NW_009217152.1:0-2615 GCF_000690835.1 Fulmarus glacialis | reverse complement strand
TATCATTATCATTATCATTATCATTATTACTATTATCATCGTTATTATTATTACTACTACTACTACTATTTTCTTTTCCAAGTATTAAACTATTCGTATCTCAACCCATGAGTTTTCTTACTTTTGCTCTTCTGATTCTCAACCCCATCCCACTGGGTCAAGGAGGGTGAGCGAGCTACTGTCTGGTGCTTGGTTGCCAACTGGGTTTAAACGACGACAGATTAGAACTACCTAAACTAAGAAAATCGCACCAATGTATTTTACTTTCTTATTTTAAAGGCTTAAAAATCCTGATTGTGTTTTGTCTGGTTCTGGAGATGAAAAGCAAAAAAACATTAGCTTGTTTATTTAATTTTAGGGAGAGAAATGAAAATCATACCAAAGAGACAGAAAAATAGAGAGCAGAAAGAAGAAAGAGAGAAAACTTATCAGAAAGTGGCCAAGGACTCTATGAACTTATGCTATAACAGTAACACATATGTAAAGGACTAATTCTGCCAAAATCTTCTTCCCAGTGGCCATTGTGCAATTACCTTAAGAAGAACAGTAATTGCTTTTCATATGACATTTGTGGAGGATGATAAGGTAAATAACCATAGACATGTGTTTCACATAATGTGAAACAGAACATCAGCACTAGAACAAAGATGAGAACTTCTATTTTTGTACAGTTTCATTATACACTAAAACACATCACATCCTTGTTGAATAAATTGGATAAATGCTGTTTATCCATCTATCTATCAATCTGTTTGCACATTGATATATAGATGTATAGATGTATAGATATATAGATATATACACATTGCTAATTTTTAATGTTCTGTTCATATAAAAATCTGGGACAGGATACTATGTTCTTTTATCTTTGCCAGAGCTAAGCAGCAGTGAGCTGGGATGGCTCTAGAATAGAATAGAATAGAATAGAATATTTTCAGTTGGAAGAGACCTACGACAAACATCTAGTCCAACTGCCTGACCAATTCAGGGCTGACCAAGTTAAAGCATGTTATTAAGGGTGTTGTCCAAATGTCTCTTAAACACTGACAGGCTTGGGGCATCGACCACCTCTCTAGGAAGCCTGTTCCAGTTTTTGACCACCCTCTCAGAAAATAAATGCTTCCTAATGTCCAGTCTAAACCTCCCCTGTCACAGCTTTGAACCATTCCCACGCATCCTGTCACTAGATACCAGGGAGAAGAGATCAGCACCTCCCTGTCCACTTCCCCTCCTCAGGAAGCTGTAGAGAGCAATGGGGTCACCCCTCAGCCTCCTTTTCTCCAAACTAGACAAGCCCAAAGTCCTTAGCCACTCTTCATAGGACATGCCTTCCAGCCCTTTCACCAGCTTTGTTGCCCTCCTTTGGACCCATTCAAGAACCTTCACATCCTTCTTAAATGGTGGCCCCCAGACCTGCACACAGTACTCAAGGTGAGGCTGAACCAATGCTAAATATAGCAGGATAATCACCTCTTTTGACTGGCTGGTTATACTGCGTTTGATGCACCCCAGGATGCGGTTTGCCTTCTTGGCTGCCAGGGCACACTGCAGATTCATATTGAGCCTTCTGTTGATCTGCTAAATTGTTTGATATTTCTCTTTCTCAGGTTAGACAATCTAGAGTTTCAACACTGCAAAATATAATCCCCAGAACAGCAGAGCTGAGCACGTTCAGCTGTGCCTCTTGGTAGTGCACCTCTTCAAGCAGAATACTTGTTCTCAAAAGCTGTGCTACTGATCTCTTTCATTTAATGGGTAGACTGCAAGAAGATGAGGTACACAGCCATAATGAGCCCATGAACTACAGTTGGATCCTTCCTTACAGTGCATATGCTCATGCATCAGCAATGCCCTGCTTTTCTCCTACATTCATTAGTGGATATAAATGATGGACCTGCAGAGTAACGATGCTTATATCAATCCTTAAATTCATGACTTTAATGACTTGCTATTGATAAGGCAATTCTATTACCTATTAAATCTACTCTGTTGCTGATATTGCTTAACAACTTATGATGATCAGATAAGTGGAACAGCCCAGTACATTCAAACCCAAGGTGATACTCACTAACCATAGCATGCCTCATCAGCCAGTGCTACATATGTGGCACTGCCATTCCATTTTCTATACTCCCAGCTCTCCTCAGACAAAGCATTTCCACCTTCTTTTTTCTGACCATTTAGTAGAAACTCACCGTTTTTTCAGTGGTTTGAGTTAGCCTTGGCTAACAGCTGAACACCCACCCAGGTGCTCACTCCTCAAGAGGACAAGGGGAAAAAATAGGATTAGAAAGCTTATGGTCAAGATAAAGACAGAGAAATCACTTACCAATCACTGTTGTGAGTAAAACAGACTTACTTCAGGGAAAATTATTTTAATTTACTGGCAATTAAATAGATATGGATAGCAAGAAACAAAAAGACAAATATTAAAACAATGCCTTTCCTCCCCCCTTTCCGAGGTTCAACTTTATTTCTTCATTCCCAACTTTTCTATACACCTCCAATCCTCCCTAGTCAGCCCAGGAGGGATGGAGCTGGGGATTCATGGTTGGTACATGGCAGTTTCTTTCTTTGCCGCTCCTTCCAAGAAGAGTACAGGGATCTCGTTAGGT
>NW_009217151.1:0-11693 GCF_000690835.1 Fulmarus glacialis | reverse complement strand
GGCTAGTGACTGTGAGACTTCTGCCAGCTTCTGATCTTCGAAGATCTTATGTACAACAGATAGATAGATGTATGTTCAGGAGACCTCTTCCCTTTCACCTCAGGCATCTGTTCCCTTTACTTCCCTTATCCAAGATTCTTAACATCATCTTATATCATCAAGGTGCTCACAAGGTTTTTATTCTGAATACTCTAACTCATTTACTTCTAGCCAGACCCTCCTTACCAGGCTGAAGGCACAGCTACTTTCCCACTATTTCCCTAAAGGGAATTTCCAGTTTCCCTTCCAAAACACTGCCTCTGCCGTCCCCACCATAAAAGGATGCTCACGTTGCTGAGTCCCTGCCCATCTTGTCAGCAAGCTCACATTTTGCATTTGTTCCTCCCCTGCACGGAAGACAAGGCAGCAGTAACTTACTTTCTGTGCCCACACAACCTCTCAGCCACATTGCTCTTGAAGCCTACAAGCCCCATAGCACCTTTGCTATGACTCTGCTCTACAGTCAGGACATGGTTGTACTTTTTGTAAATGTTTCTGCTGTGTATGACATGTCACACAACCTTACCAGCGTGCATGCTCTTCTCTCCACAAGTACATGGTATTAACACGACGACTCTACCACAGATCCCATTCAACCACCTTACTTTTGCCTTCTTAGACTACTCTCTGAAGATATCACTTTAGAAGAATACTTACTATGGGTGGTATAGGTTGCTGATCTTTCATGCAAAGATATGCTTCTCTAATAGGGAGTCTGATGAATAAAGTGACTGAAGGTGAGTGTCGTGGTTTAACCCCAGTAGGCAGCTCAGCCCCACACAGCTGCTTGCTCACTCACGGTGGAATGAGGGAGAGAATCGGAAGGGTGAAAGTGAGAAAACTCATGGGTTGAGATAAAGACAGTTTAATAAGTAAAGCAAAAAGTGTGCAACAAGCAAAGCAAAACAAGGAATTAATTCACTACTTCCCATCGGCAGGCAGGTGTTCAGCCATCTCCAGGAAAGCAGGGCTCCATCATGTGTAGTAGTTTCTTGGGAAGACAAATGTCATAACTCCAAATGTTCCACCTTTCCTCCTTCTTCCCCCAGCTTTTATTACAGAGCATGACGTCATATGGTGTGGAATATCCCTTTGGTCAGCTGGGGTCAGCTGTCCCAGCTACGTCCCCTCCCAACTTCTTGTGCACCCCCAGCCTACCCGCTGGTGGGGTGGGGTGAGAAGCAGAAAAGGCCTTGACTCTGTGTAAGCACTGCTCAGCAATAATTAAAACATCCCTGTATTATCAACACTGTTTTCAGCACAAATCCAAAACATAGCCCCATACCAGCTACTATGAAGAAAATTAACTCTAACCCAGCCAAAGCCAGCACAGCAAGCAACTCTGAAGACAACGGGGTTTATAGCCTGCAGTGAAAAGCCACTTACTTGCAGAAAAGCAAGTATTCCTGAACTCTTTTAAAACCAACTCAGAATGAAGTTTTAACTATAGATTGTGAGTAGTACACACAAAACTAACTCATAAGAGAACATAAAGGCCTTAAATATTTTCATATACCTGCATATTCCTTTTATATCTGAATTGGAATGTATATTCCAAAATTCCTACCCTGTATAATGCATGAATTTATACAAATAGCAAAAATGAATACAAGGGAAAGAATTGTCTTCTGCAAGTTCATAGAAAAAAGTCAGATTACGCACATTTCAGTAATGGTTTCTGGAAGGTTCGTTGGGATCTCAGTAAGGCCTTTCCCACGACAGTCCACAATGTTGTTACTACAGGTGCATGCAGTAGGGCAATGCAAGACACTGCAGGACGGAGCCATGAAGGATTGGTGACCTGCAAAGGAAAAGAGTTTCTCCTAAAATTGCACAATACTGCCAAACAGTAGTCCAGTTTACCTCAACAGTAAAACATTTTACTCTTCCTTGAAAAATGCAAGGCGGAACTTACAAAATAAACATTGTAGCTCATCAATACTTTCAAATTGCATTAATTTAAATACCCAATTAATAGCAACATGTTGACACAATACTGAGAGATGAAAGACAAGTGTTCAACTACTGTGCTAGCATTATATCATTTTTCAACTTCTTTAGCAACTTGTATTCAAAATCATCGTGTTAAAGAAGGCTGTCTGACCCATTTTTCAGGTATATTTTATTTATTCTGTGGTTTTAAAAACCAATTATTGGTTTATTTAGTTTTCAGAATTTTGTGTAGTATTAAAAATGCCTGTCAACAGAAATGAGTGAACTTTGCTAGAAAAACTGAAGGGGTCCTGCTAGTTATGTTCCGTTCTGCAAATACTTATTTGAATATAGTCCTTCAGTTATATATCACTTACAGCCAACTTTGGAGTTACGACGTTTTCATTCAATCACACAGAAATAAATAAAACCTTTGACTTCACAGCTCATACTCTCACTCTCTATGTTAGCTCAACAGACTTCTTCCTCCCACAATCTACCATTCTTACTAACTCACGTGGCTAATTTACACCACCTTTTTTTCTCCCCCAAGTTCTTGTGCTATATGTTAAACTCGCCATTTATAATTGAATTTAAACATAATCACTTCATATTTAGGTATGTCTTAGAAAGTAAACAACTTATTATATTTTTCTGCAAATAGATCGCACATTTTATAATATATTAATGCACTCATTCTTGTATCGATCTAATGATACAGAATTGCTGTTTTGTAATGATACAGAAAGGCACAAAGGGATGAGAAAGGCATGAAACCCTCTTTTTCTTTCTTTTTTTATTAAGGTAAAAAAAGCTAGAGACTGTTTTGACATTTTCAGGGAAAAAACCTTCTTGACTATGAAACCACAACTTAATCTAAGATCTCTCTCACTGTATTTAATGTCATATATTAACATAGGAAGGGTACATTGATAATGTACATTGCAGCCAGTGCTGTTCCTACTTACTACTTCAAATAACAACTGCTCAAGTTTTAAATTACTGAAAAGGTTAGTCTTTTGAGAGAGTAGTTTACAATATAATAATTTGATTTCACATTTTTGTATGTGCTACAAAAGCACAAACAGCTGCCAGAACTAATAACACATACTATTCTCTTTACACTAACAGGCAGGAAATATTTCACCTGCTTTTATTAAACAAAAATATAGTGATGTAGGGAGAAAACATGGTTATTCCCCTTCCTCAAAATCAGCATTATAATAACCAAGTTATAAAACTGTTCTCGACACTTGGGCTCTGCAGCCATAATATTTACAAATAAGTTACATGAAGGGATCTTGTTAGGAGCCCTTTTAAGTGTACATAAAGGCAGAATTAATGGTAAGAATACTGTCAGCATTTGCCGTGCGAAGATGACAGTGCCTTACACTTTGATGTCAGAGGCTGTTTAACAAGGACAGAACATTGCGCTCTCCATAAAATTCTTTTAAAACATAGATCTGTGCAAATTTTGGCATATTTGGCAATAAGCTTCTGGGGGTCTGCAGAAAATCAACCAGTAGAAACAACCCTGCTGAATCATTGAAAAGACAGATAGCTATATTCCAGCTGGTTTTTAATGTTTTTGAGGAAACTTGAAACAATAGTCAAAGTTTACAGAAAATTTTCAATCTGAGTCTAAAAATATTTAAATAAGAAAGATAAACTTGCCTTCTTCCTCATCTAGAAGATATGAACAAAGGAAAAAAAATTGAATAGAGAAAATATGATTAGTAATGAACCGTTAGTCATTTCATTATTTCATATCAGAAAATAACCTGATGCACTAAAGCATACCAATAACATTCAGAAAGTTACTTAGGGATTCAGAATATTATTTAAACAGCAGAAAATAACAACAAGAAAAAGCAACAACCTGTAAAGTTATTACTAAAGGCCTTATGTTCTCAGTCAGTGCACCTTTTATTTCATTTTCCGCATCTCTCCCCTGTAATTATACTTTTAGAACGCTATATACTCTATGTGAGTGCAGCATTTATACAAAATTTGTAAGGACAGAAGCACCCCCACACAAGATACAAATAGCGTTAAAAATGATTAGTTTATTTTTTAATAAACATTAATGCTTGGATTATGCAAAAACTAGCAAAAGTCAACATGCAACACTAGCAATCACCGCTGAGCTGTCGGTAGGTGTGTTTTATGGTGAGCGAATCTGTTTCCCTTACCGCTGCAGACAAACTCCCGTTTTTGGACCTCGGCTACGTTGTGTCCCCGGAGGTGGGATGGCCCCATGCACTGGGTGTAGAGGCCGACCCGCGGCCGCTGCCGCAGCCAGTCGGACAGCCAGGCCAGGTGGCAATCACAGTAGAGGTTGTTGGAGTGAAGACGACTGCATGGAAACAAACACATCAATACCTTTAAATTAGGAAGAACAAACAGAAAAGCAACCAATTTGCCCAGCCCCCCCTTCAGCAAGCAACTATGCCAATTTATTAATAAAAATTGTTAATGAGGAATCAATTTTTCACATCTTTTATTGAAAGTCTGGGAGTTAAATGCTAATAAATAAAACTATACAAGCAGCAAAATCACTTTTTATTTGTGGTCTAATTAATTGGAAGAAAAAAGAAGGTTTCCTAATAAAGTAACCTATCTGTAGTTTCTTTTCTCTTGTCTAAAAGAAAGAAGTAAATATACAAGAGCTTGAAAGCTGCCGTGGGACTCTTTAGTTCCGATCTGTACAAATAGTGAATAAGACAAAAAAGTCTCAAGTAAATTGCCCTATAGTGATAATATACTGTCAGAAAAAAGAGTTAATAAAAGATTTGGTTTCCAATTAGATATATCTGTAAGTCTGGCCATTATTAGTCTCTATAGAAACAGCCTGCAAAATCCCTTTAACAGGTCATACACATTTTCTGCTGAACAAGACAGAGTAATAACTCAATATAAAACACCTTCTTTCACATCCCTTTTCTGATTTCCTCTCTTTTTGTTTAATCACAGAAAGGGGGATTAGCTGCTTTTGGCTCCTAGGGACCTACGTTCTAAGCAATGCCTGAAATTAAAAGACCAAATGGCAGCAAGCAATGGAATTAAGTAAGTCGCCTCTCTGTTGGCAGGGTCTGACACAAGACTATGGCTCCTTGCCAAGTGGCAAAAAGCACTTTGCCATTGATAAAATATCAGACAAATGTATTCACTAAATCAGGTAAATTACTTTTCTCTGGCTCTTACATTTTCTCAAACTACAAAAAAGGATGTCCACAGCTATAAATCAAATCCTTACTCAGAATCATTCATAACAGAGTAATGTCATTTTGGTCCTTTTTAGCTGATGTGTTCAATCCTAACTAAATAACTGGAAAGGAAGTGCAAGAAAATCAGAATTTAGACAAGGGGTCTAATTAATATATTAAAAAAAAAAAATCTGTAAAGCAACACGAAATGTGTAACCAACATAAACAAAAGATTTTAACTAACTCACTTTTTTCTTCCCCCATAAATGACTAGAAATTAAAGGCAATGTATTTTCCTGTACTAATTCTTGGGTGGGTGCTTTGCAAATATAGCTCACAATACAGCACACTCATTCAGTACAATCTGTGGCCAGCTGTAGGCAAGAACACCATTGCAAATCAGAACTAATGCCGCTGAAATCAATACGGTTATACAAGCATATTCTGACTGCAAATGGGATGTTACAGCAATAATCTAGGACTCTGTGTGTCTTTTTTCTTTTGTTTCTAAAATGAATTTCCAGAAGATGAAATATCCCACCAAAAAAGTGTAAATGTTGCTAATTTGAGTCACTGTAATTTGTGGTTCAGAATATAAACTGTATATGAAGATTTGACATTCATGTTTTCAAGTCTCAGACCCAAAAGAATGGAATGCAATTCTATTCTCAAAATATAACCGAGGCCAGCAAAAGCCCACGGTCAGCACTATTTAAGTACTCTTGTATTTGTCCAAGCAAGAATAGTTGCAATTCTGTTATGAAATCAACAGAACTACTCACCTACGTGAAGTTTCTTCAGTTACAAATGCTATGTTAACTCGAGTGAATAGCCCTACTGATTTCAAAACAGTTGTGCAACCCAACATGCGTAAAAGAAAGTGGACAGGCTCTTTGTAAAAGTAGTTCTTTGACAGTAAGAGCTACTCTTGAACTCTGATAGAAACATCCCATTCATTTTTGATTCCCACTTCACTGGAAGATCTGTTTGAAAGAGAGTCTCAGGACTAAACCTCGATATATTCTGGTTTTGCCACTCAACACAATATACATTTATTCTCAGTTCAGTATAAACATACAAAAGAAATAACACCAAACTGTATCACTTGCGTACACACTCTTTTCACTGTGTTTTGTTTTAGAAGCCTGAAGTGTTCTGCTGTGAAAGTCATAACCTCTAAAAATGGGGACCTTATTGTAAATGCTGACACAACTTTAATTATAATAGCACTACCGGATGATGCTATAATTTTATGTTACAAAGAATGTTGGAGAGCCAGTTTAGTTTAATTAGGTCTGCTAGCAGTACAGTAATAAAAGCATAAAGATTTCCCATTTATCACATCTGACAGCCAATCAAAGATTCTTCCATGTTCCTAAATGAAATGTGACCCGTTCAATAGCTCGAAGTAAAACAAATTTTTGACTTTCAAAAAACATCAATTTCTTTCTCTATACAGCTGTAACATATAAAAAAGAATCCCCCCTGCCCTCATCTTTTTTGTTAGAAGGTGAAGCTTTTCTGTGACTGAATACAGCATTATGGAAAACCCAGTTGGGAAAAGGCCATGAAACCATTTTCATAGATTTATTCATCCCACATCCTAAAAAAGCTGACAGAAAAGGGTGCAACTGCTTCTTTATCTCCTGAGCCCCAGGCATCAGCTCTGGGGTCATTTGTTAGCTTTACCTTTCAGAATTAGCTGCCATATACGCACACACAGACTTCACACTCGTCAACCTCATGATACCTCAATATTTTTAACTGAGCTTATGCTTTCTTTGCCTGTATACATATTTATAGACTAATGGCAGCCAGTTTCAGTGGGACTACTTACAATGTTCTGAGTTTGGGCATATGGTTGAAACTTGCCACGGACAGTCGAGTGATGTTGTTATTGTTGAGAGTGCTGCGAAGTCAAGAAAAAGCATATTAACATGTTACAGTTATGTCCCATTTACTACACTTTTAAAAAAGGCACAGCTAATGAAGATCATGGTGTACTGTTTTTAGGGATAGGTATCAGGAAAAAAGCCATGCTTTTAGATATACTTTTCCTCCCTGTTCAATCCCTGGCAAAACAACATGGTGTGACCATTCCATTAATAATCCTAAGTAATTTGAGGTCCCAGTAACCTATGATTCACTCAAATGGAGCTTCCACCAATGTTGAGAACATCTATGGCATTCAAGCTAAGCTTGTGATCCTGATGTAAAAAAGAGAGTTCTTGGAGAAAACGCCTTGATGCTAGGACTTTAGAAAGAATTCTTTTTCTAGCTCTTGAGAGTCTGTATTTTTTGACAGAGGATACAAGTACAAGATCTGCCTGGTTTTTCAAGAATTTTAGGAGAAGATTAACTCTGGGCTGCAATTTGGTTTTACACAGAACAGAGTTGCTATAGATGACCTAGAGCTGCATGAACGATAGGGGAGCTTCTGCTATACAATGGAAGGAATCAGGAATCTTAATACTTTAGCAAACTAATAGTTTAAATTTTAGACAAGGTGCCTGGAACTTGAGTTAGGAACTAGGAACAAATCGTAGCCAATTGTTGGCTAGCACAGACCCGTCAGTAAGTGTAGTTTGTAAAGATAATGAAACTTTATGAACGATCCTGCAGTTAAATATTATCTTTAGGCTGCAAATAAAATGCAAACAAGCTTGACTCCAGAACAAGGAAACTAGCGATAGAATTTACAGTTTTGACTTAGACATTACTCATTTGAGCAGAATAGAGAATGTGCTCTGGGATTTTAAACACATAACTATGGCACTAATAAATAATAATAAATAATAAATAATAATTCCCACTGACCAACAACCCTTTTTTCCCTTTTGAAACCAAAAGGGTTTTTTTCTTTTTTCTTTCTTTTTTTTTAACCCACAAAGTGTAATTTGTGCTCATTTTGAATAAATTTTTAAGTACTCCCTGATCCTGAAACACAGAAAGGTAAATTCACAGCACCCCAAACAGGATCAGGCTATACACCTCCACATTAACCAAGCAATTAATTACTGGTGCAATGTGCTGCATTTTACCTTTTTGTGCTTACTCATTCCATGTCCTAAATGTTTTCTTCACTGTGCATAAGGGATCTCCCCTGTGTGCCCTTACGGGTACATAAACAAAGAGGAGAATAATCAAAAGAAGAGGAAAAAGGGAGAATCATGCCCTTTTTCGAAACAGAACAAAAACTAAACAACAAAAAATGGCCAAGTGGGTATATCCGCAAAAGGTGCCTTAATGAATAAATGACAATCAGTAAATCTTGGCAGGATTTTCTTACAATGTCCACATGGTAAGTGACAGCTCCCATAGTTCTTCCTGCATGACTTCTTACAAGGTTTTGAAATCATGTCTTTTCAATAAAGGGAATGGAAATCAGCACATATTTCCGTAGCTGTTAGCTGTTTAATGAAGGTATATCTACAAATGTTTTAATTTTCAATTTCAGATGTTTGATGTTTACCTTGCTATTTTGTATACATGAGATACTAATTTATTTTTGCAAGGGTACAGAAAAGTATCAGGAGTAGGTGTACAGGGTACATAAGGAACAGAATAATTTTCATAACTATTTCTATCTAATGATGAAAATGCTTGATTTCATTACAGAGACGTAATTAAAAAAAAAGTTGGCTCAATACTAAACCTTACATACTATTGCAAAAAGTGTGATGACTGAAAAACATTTTTTTAATTTCTTAGATATTTTAATTTTTTTAATATGACAGCACTATGTATTTTCCCATAGTCACTGTTTCCCCAGTACAGTAGATTTTCCCTTAAAAAAAAAAAAAAAGAGAGAAAAAGGAAATATAAAATTTCACAGAAATTCACAGAGAGGATTATACCTATAATTGCTTTCGTCTTTCAGAATTGTCCAGATTTCAGGTTGATTTTGTATTTTTAACACTAACAGCCTCTAAGATTCTGCAATTATTTAACCAATATATAAGACCTGTTGACTTTGGTAAATATTTCAAACTGTCACTGAACAGGAATACAACCTAGGTAACTTTAAAGATTATTTATAAGCTTTATCGTATACTTATAGGTTGAAGTAATATACACATTCTGTGCTTACATAGAATAATTAACTACAAATGACAACAAAATACGTAGTCTTATATGCCACTCAGTGCATATACAGTATGGTCTGATCTACGTATCTTTCATTCTTTAAGCTGTATTGGAAAGGAAGCTGAATTAGATACAAACCTTCAGCACTGTTTGAAATGTCTATCTCAGTTTTTTAAAAACTTAATCTCTACATCATTGCTTATCACATAACATAATTCAAATAGTGAACATTCAGTTGTATATTTGAAGAATGCTAATATTCTATGTATATTCATTCACAAAATTCTACCTACCTACTTTTTCAGCAGACTATTATTTTAACAGAGTTTTTTTTTCCTTTTTTGCATTCATTGAAATAGATGTGAAAATTTTACCACTGACTTCAACTGGCAAGGATGACCTTTTTAGAACACTGAAAATTGCAAGCATTAAAAAATGCAGAAAATATTTGATTTTTTTAAAAAATATACATTTAACACTTCCACTTGTAAAGAAAGGCTTGTATTAAAAAACCATAATAACCAGATTAAGCCATCACTGGAAAAGTTATTCTGTCATATATATGAATTCCAAAGATAAAAATCTCACAGAACATCAGGTTTACTGACAGATAACCAACAATTCATCAACTTCACAATTAGATGTAATATTGAACCTAGAGCATATTTTACATGGCTTTATACCAGAAAGTTAACAATAGGCTTGTTATTCTATAATTACAACATAAAAAAAATCAAATTTAGCTGTCAGATCCATTTACTTATTAGAAAGACCAACTATTGCTTAATAATAAAAAACTTTACCACCAGCAGCTCACGTATTCTTTAGTTTCTTGGACATATAGGCACTATCTATTGCCAAAGAAGCTTCTTCACTTCAGAATCTTAAAAAAAACCCCAAAACCAGAACCCAACAAAAAACCCCTCCCTCATCCCCCTCAAGGTGTTGTGATTTACCAAGTGTGATTCAAACTACCATGAAGTAACTCACTGATACACAGTCGTTCACTTCTCTTAACGCAGAAAGCCCAGAAAAAATGTGACATTTTGACTGACAGAGCAAATATTTCAGGGATGTGTCCTGTGCCTCAGATTCTTTGGGAACTGCGGCACTTTGCTCATTACGGTAACTATTTTCAGGTCAGAGGTCACAGATGATAATTTTGTTACCTTTGACCTCACTGATGGCCACTTTGAGACAGTAAGAAAAAGTATGCAAGAGAGTATTACAATACTAACCTTCCGTGACATAAAAAAAGATATTTTTCTACACATATATATATTTATACACATAAAATCAAAAATGTTTAAAAAAAGCAGTTAACGTGGACATACTAAACATCTTAACACATAATAGTAGTGTTTGATAGAAAAGTGCCGCTTTGAAAACATCCAGATTGTCAAATATATATAGTATATTGTTCCTGAACCAGACTCTGAAAGACCAAATTGATGCCAGAGCATACAACAAAGGCAACGCTGAAAATGTTCAGCACTTCAACAGTGATGGATAAATTACAAAATTAATTGGATTCATTAATACTGCCCCTCCCCCCCAAATTTTAAAAGGAAATATATTCTTTTCTTACAGTATCTGCCATCTGCGTTTTTTTTGTTGTTAGTTTTTTTTAAATCGTCTTTAATGGCTGTCTTGCAGAGTAAAGGAATATCTCTGCCTCTCCCTATCTTTTTACCATTTTACAGCACATCACAGTGGATTATTTTAAGACATCTTTTCACTAGACCATCCTGACACCAGGCTGCAGCTTGTAGATAAGCTTTTACATTAGTACTCCCCAGATATCGAGCTCTTACTACAAGTAAGAGATACAAGGAATACTTACAGCACTTCCAGGTCGCGCAGAGCCCTAAATGCCCCATCTTCAATACAGCTGATCTGGTTGTAATCCAGTTGCCTGTTAAACAGATTAGGAAGGTATTTGTAAGGGAGAGCAGCGTTAGGTGCAAAGAAAGCCTCCTGAAGGGCCGGCAGAGCCAGGCCACGCTAACTGAAACGCTCTCGCAAATACGCTCGTACGCGTGAGACTGTCACACAGCATGCTGGCCTGGATGCTGCCACAGAAATCCCTTTTTGTTCTGAACTGTCTGCGCAAAACAGCAGCGCTGGGAAAGCTCCAGTAAATAATAACTGCACCTTATATTAAATGCCAAAGGAATGCAATTTCATTACATCAAGAAAAGCTATCCATTAAAAGCTCTCAGCGTCATCTTGCTGAAACAATTTCATTAAGGTAAAGGACGGTAAATCACTTAATGTCACACGCATCCCCTCGGTGACCTAACAGAATCCATTTATCAGAGCAGCCCAGCTGCATGTTAATTCCCCCCGCCGTGGCAGGGACCGGCGAGAGAGACACCACTTTTAGGGGTCCCCCTGCGTGCGAGCACGCCTGGACCGGGTGGGAGGGGC
>NW_009217150.1:0-27131 GCF_000690835.1 Fulmarus glacialis | reverse complement strand
CACGTCCCCCCTCTCCTTCCCCCCCCTCCCGTTTGTACTGCACTCTATGCAGAAACCCTTGAACCCCTTGAACTAGTATTGAGTTTATACATTTAACTTAGTGGTTTTTAAGAGCTGAGACATAGCTATTGACAGGACATATCAGCAAAACACTGGCTATAATATGTAGCTATATGCCAAGCACAAACTTCTGTCTAACAAAAGAAAATCCATTCAGGTTTTCATGAGATTTATTTTCATTTACACAAATGCTGTTACTTACTTTATTTCAGTACTTTCCAGTGAAGTTAAAAACACAACTCCATCTGTTTAGCTCATTAGTATTCTATATACATTTTAAATACACAATTTTTTTCGTCACCTACATAGAACAGAATATTTTGTACATCAGCAATAATGCCGTAAACTATGCAAGTGACATAGGTTTAACCTATTTAAATTACAAATTATTGTTCAAATTACAATACAGTAACATATGTGAGTATTTCAATATTATAAGTGATTAAATTCTCTTCCCTTGACTGCATATAGAGATATTTTTCATATATCATTCAGATATTCAGCTTGTTGGATAAAATATCTGGAAAAATCCATATGTTCTCACAGAACTTGATTATAAGTGTGTCCTAAGGGGAAATTCAGTGTCTTTTAGAAAGACTGTGGAAAGCACAATGTGCAGAAGGGTTAGAATTCCCTGATAACTTCTTCCATACTGTCAGAATTTTATTTTGGGAGATTTTATTTGGGAGACTGATAGTGCTTTTGCTCAGAAATAATTTTTAGTGTACTCTTACGATATTATCAGTGTGTTAATGTATTCAAGGCTATGATATCAAGAGGTAGCAGTGCAAATACTGTAATATAGTTAATGTATTACTAATTTATATTACTTCATGATTTCATTGCACTTTGGAAAATAGCAAGACATAGCTCTTTAACGGGATGTATCTATATTGGCCTGATCCTGCAACTGGTGTACTCTACTGGCATATTAGTATTACAATATCTGCATCTTGTCACAGTTAGTGCAGAAAACTTTAAGACAGTACTGTCTAATTCTTCCCTTATGACTAGGATGACATTTTTATAAGCGCAGAATTAAACAGTCTGATGATAAAATGAAATCTGTGTGGGAAGAAGTTCCAACCTGCAAACAGCAGTAGGGTATAATTTATGAGCAGCCTATCAAATATAGACTGTCTAGATCTCTTGCACTGGAAAAAAAAAAACCAAACCAAAAATGAAGGTGCCTGTAAAATGTCTGTAAAACAAAATAATTTCTTGATAAAACAAGTGATATTACTAATGTGTAAAGCTGTTGTGATATCTGTGTAAGTGAACTCAGATATGATAAGTCTTCTGCTCTAAAATTGTTTCAAATGGCAGCTACATTCATGAGGTAAAAAGATGTCCATTCATAAATTTTTCGACAAGCATCTTAATGTTTTTGTAATAATTTCCCATGAAGTCTGTATTAACTTTTACTACTTATGTACCCCCAAATGGATATAAAAGACATCATTAAAAGGGTTTACAGTGCCAGTAACATCATGACCAGGTCATGTTAGTGCAAGAGGTGAAGTGAGAAATATTTATGCTGGGCAGGTTTGACATAGTCAAATGTTCACTAGCAGTGTTTAAGAAAGGGGAAACAAATGTCTTTTTACACACTCTGAATTTTAACCTCTACAGGATTGCCCTGAAAATTTGTCAGTTTTCTTTTTTTCTTTTGTTGGGATTAGATTTGAAACAAGAAAGTGGTGATACACTCCTAAAAGGTTATGTGTGCATAAGTATGTGTGTATATGTAAAACACTTGTAGCAGGTATTTATGATGATGTCTGGCCTAAAGCTCTAGTCATCGAGTATGAGAAATGTTCAGCATAAAGTGAACTTTGCTTTGCCAAACAGTAAGCAGCATGTTATGTGAGTTAGCTGCCTGGGATGTAGCTGTGTTTTATAGTTTACTGGGAAGGGGCAAAGCAAGTAAGCAACTTCTAAATTCACTGGCTTTCTGCTGGCTTCCTTTGGTAGTGAAAACTATTTAGTCTTGCTTTCAACAAGTGAATCTGTAGTACTGCGTTGCAAACATTCTTTAGTTTTGTAAAGGGAGGCAAGAGGGAGCAAAATGAATATTAAAGCCAAGAAATGAGTACATTTCATGGGATCCATGCATGATTTTTTTTAGTCTGTAAGCATTATAACAGTCAGTATTTCCAGATGCTGTGGATGACTTCAGAGTTTTTCAAATAAGAGTACTCTAAAGCAAATTATCATCTCTGTTGCTGACCTCCTGAAGTACGATTCTCTCCTGTTTTTGACCACATACACAGTGGTTCCTAACATAGGTCACTGTTATATGTGAGTCTCTGTCAGACAAAATATATGTGAGATGGATGACAATTGTCAGGCCTTTAAGTTGGGTCATTTATAGCACTGAGCATTTCTAGATACAACAGTAACTATGTAAATAAATTTAAGAAATCCTGTCATTTTGTGTCCTTGAAGTTTCTTTTAACAAAGGAGTTTTTCATGAAAGATTGGTAAACTCAACCAACTCCCTTTTTGTTAAAGTAACCTTACACTTCTTACCTTGAGAAAATTTTTGTAATGACCAATAGTGGTCAATCCTCAGGGTACCAAGATGTGATACCATTATTTTAGGCTACAATCAGTTGCAGGTTTTCTAGAAGTGTCCGTGGAATATTGGTTTTCAACTTAGGTTTTGACCTTATAACCATTTTTTTTTTGGTAACATCTAGTGTCAAGGTGCCCTGTGTGAATATTGTTTTAACAATACCAAACAAAAATGAATCATTCATATGGGAGAAAGACTGCCATCATCCCTCAAGGAGGAAAGCTTTATTAGTCTGCTGTTCCCAGGAGCTTCCTCTGTCACTGGTGAACCTGACGGTTATATTCTGTGATGAATTTTCATCTGAGTCAGCAAAAAGATGTGAAAGTTATGTGATTGTCTTCTGGGGATCGGGAAAGCTTGTATTGTTAGGGGGTGTAAGGAAGTAAGGGAAAGCTACTTCACTTTAATGTTGCTTTTTCCTTATAGAAATTATGAAGTTTTCTTTTTAAATGACTTGTAGAAAAGAATTTTTATTTATTTAAAATTTTTTATGGTCACAAATTATTTATACCCAACATGAAATTAAGGGATTGGGAGGGGGAATAAAATAGAGTTTATAGGAAAGGAGCATGGAGAGGATGATCATCCAGTTGTCGTAGTATATTGCTTGAATGTGTAGAATAGGTGGCAATTTGTAGACAAAAGCAATGGGCTTGTCTTAATCTGACAGTTAAAAGTAGATCATGCAAACCAGGTGTGTTCAGGCTTTTCTGGTGCCTGTTAGGAACCTATACTCCATGTTATATATACCGTATTGGATCAACTTTAAGTGTGACTTTACTGTCACTTTTCAAGGAACAGCAATGTAAAAGGACAAACTGACAGAAAACCTAACCTCTCAATTCTTTGCATGACCTTGCAGTTTACTGTCTAGTGAGCCTTTGTGTCATGCCTGGCTTACATTCCTTATAGGTCACAGGACAGGCGTGGGGCTTTCCACAGTTGTGGTGGTGATCAGAGTATGGCTGCATACACAGAAAACACGGGATCTGTTGTAGTTTAGGCATGTGTTACATGCCTAAAATTTGCTGTAAAATTAGGCAGCTCTTCATTTCCCATCTTTGGTTGGGCATAAGTTCAGCAAAGTGGTCTTGGCTCTGGTGCTTGCATCTTGGGCACCTGAAATTGTTGTCCCATTGCCTATGGGACACATCTGTGCATTGAGGGAACCTGGGTGAGTGCAGCTGCATCAGCGGGTTGAGGGCTTGAGGACTTGAGACTCTTAACATGGTTGGATGAGAAAATAGTATCTGGAAAGCAGTCCATAAACACAGGACATGCTGGGTTTTTCTTTTACCAGAATCCTGTAAGAATATTTTCTTACTTTCCTGCCTGCTTGATAATATGGATTGTATTGAATCTATTTCACCAAGACTTGGCTTCAACATGAAGTTATTTGGCTATGGGTTCTCAGAAATTTCAGACCTGTTTGGGATGGTAGCTCTTAATTGTTGGCCTGTGAGTTAATGGCATCAAGAACCTTCAAGATTTTTGTTCCTAATAATTATAGGAGTTATTATAAACGTGAATCATATCTTTTGATCAATCTGAATTTCTGTTTTAGTGTATTCTAGCACTTAATTAGCAAGAATTAGCTGCAGGGTACCAAAGTCATTGAGGCAGAATCCAATTTCCACAATCTTTTTATTGAAGAGGGCACAATCCTGAGAAGTCTGAGTTTTATTTTTTGGATTATTTTCAATGTTAGTTAATGGGCCGGGTTATCTATGTTATTATTGCTCTTATAAAATGGCTACTAGACATCTCATGTTTTGGCTTGCCTTGATCTGAAAATGGGCTTAAGTGCTTTAAAATTGTTTGAGAAATGTAAAACGGTAATGAGGAGTAATCACCTTGGGGTATGTGACAGAAGTCAGCAGGATTCCTTGTTCGTACTGTTCTTGGAGTATCAAGGTGAAGAGTTACCTGGAAGTTCTTGTTGCGGTTGTGGATAGTCTTTTGAAGAAGATACAATGCAGAAGCAGACTGGATTTAGTAGTTACTTGATTTGACTTTTTTTTTCCTTTGGAGTGAGGATCAGCCAGATTAGAAGAGGCTGATTTACAATTCTGGAATTTTATGTAAGCAGGATAGGAATAGTTCTTAGTTGATTTAATCTGACCACAAATGTTGGTTATCAGTAGGGAGGTGGTGGATTTGTTGCAACAATGTGGAAAAAAAATCCTAACTGTTCAGAAGTGTGCTCTTAAAAAACTTCTTTGTTGTCTTGGCAAATTTACGTGGTCTGTAACATGCTTGTGTTCCAAGAAGGGGTTTTGAGAAGGTGACCTAGTTGCTCACTTCCATGAATTTAGAGTTTATTTCTATTCCTTCTCCCTCTGGCTGATTTTATACTGTCTTTAAATACTAACATGTGTCCATTTATGTGCTGACTCTTCTGCTTATTCTTGATGAAGATGCTTGATACTGTTCTGATGCTGTTGTTAACAGAGTGCTGGTTAGGCCACAACAATCCCTAATTCACTGATGAAAATTGCTCCTTGGTGCCCAGTTGATAACTGGTTGAATACTCCGAAGAATAGTGATAGAATTTTTTGGTTTCCTGTTCACTGTTGGTCAGTGGTCTCCATAATGGAGCATCGCAAGGTCCTGTTAAAGGAAAGAAAGGGCTACCACCAGAACATACTGTCCGAGATGCTGCTTCTAATGATACCTAAATTGTTGTCACTTCACTGTTTTCATATTCTTATCCAGCTGCCATCTCTGAAGGGTCTAAACACCTTATGGAAATGTCTTGTGCATTATGATTAGTAACTGTCACCTGTGATTCTTTTCTTTTTCTTTCCTCAGGGGATTATTATGTGGGCTTATTTTTTCCATCGACTGTGTTATGTGTGTGTGGCCTTGTGTTTATGTTAGCGAAGTGAAGTAGATACTTATGTGCTTGAAGTAGTTTATTTTCTGTGTTTCATGTTTAGTTTCATACTGTTTAGTTGCTAGGTGTATTGGTCTTGTGAAATAGGTCCCTGAAAGGCCTTTATTTTTAGGTGGGTAGGTAGGGTAGACCTATGGCGTTTGAGGAGTGGAGTGAAGCAGTCAACCAAGATCTATGTCTTTGAGCTTCAGGAAGGGTTCTTTTAGATCTTCTGGCCCAGACCACTGGTGGCTTTGAAAGATGGCCACTGAAGTTACACTGTGGTGTTTGAAAAACAATACAGAAAGCATAGGATTTGCTTGCTCTGCCTGCAGTGAATCTTTTACTAAAGAGGTATTTATTCTATCATGTCTTGGACTAATTGGATTTTTTGAGGTTACTGTTCCATCTGTAGGCAAAGGGTATGTTTGAAACACAGCTGAAATGCAATAAATATACATTAAAAATGAAGTTACGCTGGGATATGACACTGCCTTCTCAGCAGGTTTAAATGGGAAAATGTTCCTTGCTAGTACCACCATGTGAAAAGTTACTCTCCAGAGAGCCAAGGATATTTCTCAGAACTTGTTTCTAGATGTTACACAGAATGTAATCTTACCCTGAGTAAGTTTACCATAAAGAAATTAGGGAAAAAAAATGTATACTTAGTGTATACCGATGTCCTAAAATTGAAATTGCAACTTAGGAGAATGGTTCCTGTATTCTAGAACACTTGCATTGCCCTCACAGCCTGAGAGCCCGTGTTGAAATAGTGCTTTTGGATACTGAAGTAAGAGCTAGGAATACTGCCTGTGCTCTGTAAGATCTGTTTTGTATCCGTTATCCATGTCCTTCTCACCTATGGTTTAGATCACTGTTGGTATTTTCCTGCAAGTTTTCCTTATGCTGTCATGTATGTAAATGAGGGATGTCTTCCAGAATCTCTGAGACCGCTTTCACTGCCAACTTCAAATCTTTTGGATCAAAACCTTCTTGATTATACTTCCGTTAGCTTATTGTCCAATGTTATTTAGTCTATGTGGACATATTAAGTAATTGGCTTGAATTTTTCTGTAATTACTATTTTTCTTTAATGCATGTACACAGCCTTTTACAAAACAATGAAGCTGAAGTACAGATATTACAGGCAAGAAAAGCATGCTCTTAAAAGAACAGTTTTAGGTATAGGTCAAGCACGCAAACGTTAAAATTGCAGCATTGAGCTTTACCTATGCCACCTTAATTTTGCCATCCTAAGTGTATGTACCTCACTATATTAGTAATATATTGTACCGTAATATTAGTCTTTCGTGATACATGAACACAATATTTCTCGCCCCCCAGAAGCCCCTACCTTTTTGAACATACAGGATACATGCTGCTCCTTGAATAAGCAGCTGCTCTGTAATTTGCTTTCTTCTCGTTGCATAACGTATGTTCTCATACTGTGCTCTGCTTAATCCTGCTCTGAAGGCGGAGAGAATATATTTCTTTGTGAAATTTCTGTAACGGTTATCAGTAGGTTTGTGAGGCCCTCATAGGTAGTTCCTACTGCTCCCTTCACACCTAAATCCTAGGTTGGTCCTAGGAAATACGGGGTGGGGAATGATTTGCCAAGATAACAATTTGCCCACAGCAGTGGCAGAGCTGAGAAAAGAAGCCAAATTTCTTACAGTTCTGTTACAACATCATGGTAGTAACCAGTGTTTCTCTTTTCAGTCTTACTATCGTGCTTACCTTTTCTTGATGACAGTCCTACATCTGTGTGCCCCCATTCCTCTAGTGATTCTCCACCAAAGTGACTACTCTATGTTAGTTGGAAACCTACTGGTTGTGCTTTCTGATCAGTGATTAGGTCCCAGGAGAGGCCAGACCCCTCTCGCTCACCTTCTCACAGTAGTTACCTAAGTAACTGATGTGGGCTTACCTCTCCATCTTACATGTGCCACCTTCTCCCCTCAAGAGCTGTGCTGGCCGCAGGAACAAGAGCACTGTAAACTGATTAGTTCACCCTTGTGACCTATATTGAACGTTGCTTATTCTTACAAGTATTTCACTGTGCCTCAGGGAAAAGCAATGGATATTTCTTATTTTACGGCTGGAGAATTGATGCCTGGGAGTAAGATGAAAATTTGTGTTTGGTGTGGATGTCTACTGAGCTCTTTAAGAGCTTTTTTTTTAAAAAAAAAGATACAGCATTGCATCCATCATTGTATTTTCAAAGTATTGCTGTCATTGATTTAATTGCAGCCTTGAGTATTCAGCATTTAGCGTAAATCTGACCCAAATGTCAGAAAATGAGGAAAGTATAATTATTGGTCACCTATTTAAAAAAAAAAAAAAAAAGAAAAAAAAAAAGAAAAAGAAAAGGTTTGGTACAAGTGGCTTGTGTAGAATTGTGTACGATCTCTGGCAGGTTCAAGGAGAGGATCCTATTTTGCGGGATAGCATTCAACTGCTTAAATGGTCGTGACTGTCTTTTCCTGCTGTCCATGTCTTGTTTATATGTATTTCAGCCCTTGCAACAAATGGAGCAAGGATATTATGAACTATCTCACTAGTTTCACCTATTTCTGTGGAGCAGATCCATCCAGTGTGCTGAAGGAAATGATGCTTTGTAGAAAAAGATATATATCTCATATATCTCATATATATCATGTATACAATCTAATTAAAAAAAATTATCACAGTGCCAATAGGCTAGAGAGGCAAATTGTGGTGAACCAAGGTACCTTAATTGTGGTATCCCTGACTTCTGTACGTTTGCATGTGACTTGTATTCTCCCCGGGCTTTTTGTATATAATATTTTAAGGATTTTTAAAAAGCAATCTGGAAAGAAAAAAACAGGAATTCTGTTAGACATACATCTATACAGACCTATGCCGTTTGGGCCAGTAGGGTAACTGATAGCAACAGCAGGTTGTCATCTTCTGTAAAACAATGCTAGCATAGTGCTAGTGATGAGAAGAGATGCTTCACAAATACTTGCAGATAGCAGAGGAGTGGTGAGACCCGAGGAATTTAAAGGCTTGTCAAAAAAAAAAAAAGATCACAGTTTTTAAAAAGCAACATATTTTTCTTTTCCATTTATTTTCGAGGTGAAATTATATGAGATGGGCTGAGACAGTTAGGCTGTGAATGCTGAGCGGGGAAGGGCCCACTCCTGCACCCTGTTTTGAGCTGCTTCTGACACGCTGTCTTTATGGTAAATCCAGTCAGTGAGTTAACCTGGCAGAAAATTAATAACTTTAAAAAAAAAAAAAAAAAAATCTGCCAGGCTGGTGGACTGCATAAACCAGTATGTATTTATATGAGCACCAGAGTAGGCACAAAAGGTAGGGTGGACTCTCACAGTTAGGAGGAGGGAGCAGGACTGCCCCTTTCAATGACAGTTAGCTGTTAGATTGGCTCAGCTATGTCATATAACTGCACTGTTATCAAAATCAAATGAAAAAACATTTGATACATTATCTGAAATATTTTTGCAAAGATTCATGCATGCGATACATGAAATTTCACAAAATTTTAACCAGCTGGACTGAAGTTATAAACTGCTAAAAGTACTTAGAAGATGGTGGCTAGCCTTAGTTATGTGTAGTGCTTTCTTTCCTGCATATAAATTTCATCTGAAGTCTCCGGAGGGAGCACTTTTGAGTGCCTGAGTTTCATAGTGTAAGGGCAGAAATTCTGTATTGTTCTTTTAGGATTAACTGTACAGTGCTAGAAATTCCCATATAAATTCTCAGAACAACTACTTTCTAGTAGTTTATAATTTAGTGCCACAAAATCAGTGGGCTTTTTTTTCCAGATAAAAAGTAACATTGCCTATGATTTTTTAAATATTTAAAGTATGTTGCTACACTGGTGACATCCCTGTGGATTTTGACGTGTAACTGTGGCTTTATTAATTTAGTATTGAAAGCTTTCCGATACACACGTTTGATACTAGATTATGGTTATGCTGGTGATGACCTAATACTGATTTTAGGATAAGCAAGGTGGCAAAGATTTTCACGCATGGATAATTTTGTGCACGATAAGTAGATTTTCTGTGAGTAATCCTGTTGATTGTAATAGGACTATTCACAGCTCAGTATGAGTGTAAATCTTTGTGGGATCAGGCCCTGTACTGGCATGTGTTCAGCAACATGGAGCATTTAGAAATAACCGTGCAACAAGTCTTAAGAGTGTTTGTATCATATGTTACATTTTAGAATGTGTTAATTTTATGACCCGTGAATCTTTTCACAATGATTTATGTTTGATTACTTTCTTTTTGCAAGTCAACACATTTTAATTCATTCTTACAAACACTTGTGTGTTAATTTCAAAATCTTCCTTTTAGCTATGTCTTACTTTTCTGAGTGGGCAGAAGAGATAATTTTATTTAATGCTTTTTATTTAGAACCATTAAGTAGGGTATTATTTTTTACTTTCCATGCTTCTGCAGTATGTTAAAAATTGAACTTTTGATATTGTGAAAGCTAGCTGTGTTTTATTTTATATTGGACTATGTCCATATTTTAATAGTGCAAATATCTTTTCTGATGTGAAAATACTCAACATGTTTCATGGTCTGATAGGGTTTTTAAGTGGACATTAGGAACCTGCCAAGTTCTAATTTTTTCTTTCATTTGGAGAGGATTGGATTGATGACAGTTTTATACATGGTAATGCTTAAACATAACATGAATTATGCACTTGTAGTTTTAAATATGCTATTAGGCCATGTTGCTATCTCTTTCTTCTTTAGCATTAGGAATTGTAGGATTATTTGTGACTTTTATACTTCCTTTTAAGAAGAAAGCTTTGAGAATGTAGATATACATTTTTCCCCGATCTAAATTTGGCATAGCTTTTAGGTATGTCTGCGTGGCAGCTGTAACTCCTTCATTTGTGTGTGTACATTGCATTTGTGGAGCAGTTTCACAATACGCTTTAATCTAATCTAACCGCTGACTCCTTCTGAAAGAAGCGGTCCTTTTCCCTCCTCCCTGCTTCTTCACCGGGACTCTTTGTCTCCCGTACACCCTGCCCGCATGGTCCCACGGATCCAAAGGAGAGCTAATAGCTTTTCTGATGGGTATTTTTTTGTCCACCTCCCTTCCTAGTTGCACAATGCTGTGCTCAACCCAGTGAAGGCAACAAGAAGGTCTAACTGGGGGAGAGGTGCAGGGCACTACCCCTTTGAGCAGGTAGCCCATGTGTCAGATTGTTTCTGCAGCTGTATCATCGAGAGTTGGGTTGACTTTTTCTGAATAAGAAAACACAGCAAATGTCTCATTGGAATGGCTTTTTCGTTGTTTGTTTCCCTATCTGAATTTCATAATGGATTTATTTTTAATCTTCACTTTCTGATAGAAGAATGTGAACGTCTTTTGGCTTGGTAGCAGTGTAGTGGGGTCTTAGTTGTAGTTGCTTTTTATAGGAGTTTGTCTGCTTAGAAAGGTTATATTAGCAGTAAACCTGCTCTGGTTATATAATGATTGGCTTTTTTTATTTAGCCTTTACAAAGTGAATTACACTAAATAGGGAAGGAAAAAAGAAAAATTCTGTACTAGAAGAAGAATGGTTACTTAGGGAGTTTTGTAGATTTATATACGTTATATTCATTTTAAGTTTACAGTTTAGCACAAATCATTGTAGTGTGACCATAGAGGTGAGCCATAAGAAGCAAAAATATGGTTAGGGGTTTCCACAGATTGCCTTTCTTCTACGTACACTTTGCGCTAGTAGCCTGTATACAGTTTGTTGTTCGGTCCCAGCATGCACTCGTTCTTCCAAAGGCTGTTGTGGAAGCAAGGATGTGGTAGGAATGTACTTGGGTACATCTTCTGTAGCTTCAGGTATTTGTTCATTAGGAAGTTTGCCTTGTCTTACCTTAAATGAAAACACACTTCCCAAAATGTGGAACTAAAATAATGTCATTGGGCTACTTCCAGTGTAAGGTTACCCTGAAACCATTTAATACCTTGAATTAAGCTCAGCCTCAGCATTTGTGAGGGGAATCTTGGAGGTAGATGTTTTCGTCAGAACAGTATCAAGTTGGCTTTTGTGTTTGGGTTGTTGAATCTTAGAAAATGCGGTCAAAGGGAGTTTATGGCTATATATGGAAGTAATATTTCTATCTCAAGTCTTTGTTAGAATCCTTCAGAAGGAGCTAAGGTTTAACCCAGGAAAATAATTAAATTTTAACGAACTTTATTTTCCTGTCTTCCTTAACCTTCCTTCATTCTATTTTGCCTTGGAAAAACAGTGAGAAGTTAATATAGGAAAGAAGTGGAGTGGGATATGGATATAGAAAGTAGCAAATCCTGCTTTTTAATGCTTAAAAAAAAGTAGAAGTCTTAAAACAACAGACTTTTGCGGGAAGTTGTTTACAAATAGAAAAAGTCCATCTTACTTTAAAAAACAGAGCAAAAACATTAAATTAGTTCTGTTCTACAAATAGATATTAAAATGCAGATGATTTTCATATTTTGTCTACCTGTTATTAATCCTAAAGCATATTTTCTTTTTTCATCTCTCATAAATAATCTTTTAAATCCTAACTACAGAAACTCAACCCAGTACTGCACGAATGAATTTATTTTTAAAGTGAGCCCAACTAGTATCTCTGGGTACTTGCTTATCATTAAATAATGCTTTACTACTTGCTTAAGGAAAGAAGGGAGAAGACAGAATAACCCTTACCCACCATCAGTCGAAATGGAGAAAAAGAGCTGGACCATGTGTTTTTCTCTGGTAGCTAAAAAGTTTTGCCACTTTCCTTCAGGGTCTCTGTTCAGCTTTACTTCATAGCAGCCACCATCCCAGCAGACTTTTTAAAATCCATTAATGTTTTCTTTTGATTGTATTTTAATTTTTGATTCTGAATTGGAAAGGTCGTCACACTTTTCATTTAGTATGTTTTTGTTTAAATGGCTGTTTCTTTAATTAGGAATATTGTCTTTACCACTTAGCTCTCCAACTTACTGCACCAGTAATCTTTGGAAAAACTGATGTCAAGGTTACTGAAATGAATAGTTCTGAAGTACTGCTGTAGGGCTTGGCGTAGCAGCAGTTTTTGAAATGAAGCAACATGGTTCACTGGCTGTGGATGTTCTGCAAGCACTGTGTGAAACAAGAAGGTGCTGGGATGATCTGGGAGACCTTTTCTGTGCAGTCGCTCCCCTTCCCCTTTCTCCTCCCCCAAAATGTGTGCACACCCAGGAAGCTCTGCCTGTAGATGTCTCTGATGAAATGCTTTGCCTAGAATAAAGGTTTGGAGAACCTCTACCAAGCAAAATGGATACTTTAAAGATTTTGTTGACAGCTTTTTTTCCTCTTGGTGTATAGAGAAACTATATATTCAAAGAAGAATCATATGATTACTTGGTGAAGCGTAATAAAAGTTCTGAAATTCCATGGAAAACATCTGTGCAATAAGGATAACAATGTTTTTATTTCACAGATGCATCTTGCACTTGAAATATTTATTTAATCTTTGCAGGCTTGGTAAAGTGAGCTTGTTTGAATGCTTTTAACTTACATTTTCTTTATCACACTGTTATTCTTCCAAGAACACTTCTCCTCATCTTCAATTTAAATGATAGGATTCCTTTCACGTGAGCCAAAAGGTGTCAGTTGACAAATCACACATGTTTTACTGAATTGATTGCAATTGGGATACTTCTTGTTTGGATTAATGGCTTATTTTTGTTTGTGGTTCTTCATTTTAAAACAGTAGCTGTGTGTCATTTAACTTGCATTGCGTTTCATCACTTGGAATATGCAGCCTAGCACTATGAGTTCTCATTATTTTTCTATGAAAAGCCAGATGTTTGAAAGCCTGATTTAATAAGCAGTACACTTACTGTACCAGCTTCTGATATGACTCAAGATCATGACTGGAAAACAACTTGAGTGCCTTCGGTTGCATGACTCTACTAAGCCTACTAGTCAGGGTGAGAAAGAAAAAGTTTCCATATCCTTGACAATTGAGAGAACTAACAAGATCAATAAATACCAGTACACTGCTAGCCTCTCTTCTGGGCAGCTGCTCTATCTTGCCAGCTGTCCTAAGATTCTGCATGTGTCACAAGTCTTCCCGCCTCTGTTGGTGAGAGTAGCAGGCTTTTCTGCACTCTTAACCACTCAGTCTCTCTATTTGCATTTGCCTGCCTACCTTCCTGCCAGGAAATAGCTTTAAATCCAGGATTTCTGCAATTCATACCTAATTTCAGAGTGATACGGCAGTATCCTCCATGTGGAACAACCTTCTGTGCTGTTTTCATCAGTGGCTTGAGCAGACAGATTAGGGCCACCATGTTCTCGCACTTGCTGCTGTTTGTTCTTCCTTGAATGTGTTTCAGAATCTAGAGTTCTTGTGTTTTAGTACCTGTACATGTCATTCCTCTAAAGAATTTGCAGTAAGCTTATGCTGTCACATTTCTGTAGTGTGGAACAAAAGCATAGTGGATGATGATCTGTGTAAGATGTACCCTGAGTATGGATTAACTTGGGATAAAGGCTGAAATGAATAAATATATCTGCTTGTTTTCCTTGGAATCTGTCTTTCATGCTACATATTTAAAATGCCCTGCCTAAGAAACCAGTCTTAACCTTAGATCTTTTGCGCCATCTCTTACCAAATAATGGCTCCATGGGAGGCAGATTCTTAAGAACTTCAGTTCCTTCTCACATTTCTTACTTGGCACAGGATAATCCACGTTGATAAGATGATAAATTCATCCTCATTTTCTTCTTTTAGGAGCACTAAGGTCTGTTGCAAGATCTCTCTGGGAGATCTGCACTGGTGGAAAAAATACAGCCTTAGTGCTGTGCCAGGCTTGCTTTTTGTTTGTTTGGTTTTGTTATTGCTGAGAAACTATCAGTATGGTTTCCCGGTTACCTTCAAAAAATAATTCATGGATTATATATATGTGTGGCATACCGGACGTGCATTTTCCCTTGAAGACATGTGGAATCTCATTATCTTACTATAAAGTGGATTAATTTGGGAGTAAACTTGTCACCTAGCACTACCTGAGCTCACTTAAGGCATTAAGGAATTGTTGTCTGTATTTGAAGACAGATGCTGTGAAAATTAAGAGTAAGATTTCAAACTTCGTCACGTTAGAATTGCAGAAGAATAAAAAAGGACAGATTGCAAGCATAAATGTTCTGAACAGAAATTTTCTGCATGCTCTCCTCCTGTCACAGGCTTTTTTGGTCCCTAGAATGTGCTTTTTACGTCGGAAGGAAGAATATTAAAAATTTTGATGACATTGTCATATATAAACAGATTTAGCTTGGTGACTCGGTCCTCTTGACTTCCAGCAGAGGAAGGCTTACTAAAAAAAAATCTAATTGACTGAAAAGCTTTTTTCTTTGGCGTGCCTCTTAAATATTTGAAACTCAGAGAAGTCAGACCATCCTGTCTGTCAGCCTTTCTATGATATATTCAGAAATTTAGAACCTCTCACGGTAGAGAATAGGGCCCAATGTTCTTTCATTTTCGAGTTATACGACATGAGTTGCTACCAGAAGGTGTTAATTATTATTTTTTTTAATTTGTTGGGATGTGTAGTGGGTTGGTTTGTTTCTTTGTTTTTTTTTTAAGAAATTGAGTGACTTTTACTTTCAGAAGGTTAAGAACTAATAGTAGTATTTGAAACAAAGTATAATATAGCAAAACTTCGAGATCTTTTTCAGCTGTTTCTGCTGGTGGCTTGCATTCCTACCAAGTACTCTAGGATCTCACCTGAAGAAAGAGCACTATTTATTTTGTAAACTCAGTGTAGTTTGGTATAAACAAATCTTCACAAATGTTTAAGATACATCGAGAATTTTCAAAAGATTTTCCTGGTGAAGAAAATGATTTGGAAAGTGATCAAACAGAAAATTGAAATTTAAACATTTCATGTACATTTGTTTGATCCAGTCTTTTTGCATGTTGGCAGACTGTTAAACTGGCAGGGGGTTATAGTGGTGCAGTTCTGCAGGGTGATGGCCCTGCCAATTCTAGGCAGAGAGACTTGATTTCTTTGGTTATGAGTTGTCATCGAGTGCTGCAGGGAAAGAAGCGTAGCCTCTGATTTAAAACTGAAATGAGATGGAACCTTTCACCGTGCCGCACTCTTAGGGGGACAGAATTTGAAGCTGGTGACTAGCAATATACCGACATCACAGTTATATCATAATTCTGAATGCATGAAGATCAAAGGTGCTGATGCTACTATCGTAATACTCCTCAAGATACCCGTCTTGTGCTTTGGCTAGGCCTGCTCTGTGCTGTCCAACTCCGCTGTGCCTCTGCTCTCATCCCTCTGTCTGCTCTAGCCTTTGGGATGGAGGAAGGATGTCTGTCTGTCTGAAGGAGTAGACCAGAGCACTGTGGAATGGGTAGAAGTTACGGCCCTGGGGAATAGGGTGGAGGAGGCTGACTGCTGTGGCTGGATAACCAGTACGCCAAGGAGAAGATGATTCTTAGGACTGCCTTGCGTGTATAATAATAAGTAGAATAAGTAGATGCTGCCACTTCCAGCTTCACCAAAGCCTGCTGGCCTATGTTAAAAAACAATTAATAATGCCATGATACTTGTTGGAGTATTATGATTTTATTATCTATCTGTATATCATGTCAAATGTAATGGTATGGCTATTCATGAGTGGAATTCATATTTCCTGGCTAATGCTCCTGCTTAATGGGTGTGAAAGTGAATGCCTTTTTTATAAACAGATTTGACCTCTCTGTAGTCTTTCTTTGACGTATACCTTTAGCCAGAAAGTTGCCTTTTCTCTCACTTGTGGATATTAAGATGTTCCAGCAGTTACAGTATGCCCTGGGGTAGCAGTAGTGAAAGGGCACTTAAAGGACAAGGAAGTAGGGAGAACAGGACCAATATGAAAGAGGCATTTGTAAAAGACTGTCAGAATGGAAAAGGGAACCGAGTAAAAAGGGCACACAGGGAAAAAAAAAAGTTTTCTAAGGAATGAGAAGGAGGAATTAGCTATCATTTAATTACCAGAATTTTGCCAGTAATCAGAAGGCACTTTGATTTGAATCTTTTTATTTGAAAGTGTTCGTTTGTGTACACATGCATGTGTGTGAAAGGAGAGTCTTTTCATGTTGAACCAAGATATCCAACTTTCCACTTTTATTTGGATATCAGTTTTAGGAATGCATGTGTGTATGTTGAGTACCGACTGAGTTCTTATAAAATGTTTTTAAGTAAAAATTTTAAGCAAGAGCACCAATTGTAGATGTTTACTATTAAAACTTTCTTTGTAGGTTATTGCACTTAAGAATGAACATTGAAGACAAGCTGGGAGGATTATTTCTTAAATGTGGTGGCATAGACCAAATGCAGTCATCCAGGGCTATGGTAGGGATGGGTGCAGTATCTGACCAGTCTGGAGTATCGGGAGACCGGCAAGAGGCAGTGCTTCAAGATCGGACTATGGCGCACCAAGAAATTCTTGCAACAGATGAAGTGTTACAGGAAAGTGAACTTCGACAGCAAGAGATGATTTCACATGATGAACTCATGGTCCATGAGGAGACGGTAAAAAATGATGATGACATGGATACGCAAGATAGACTTCCTCAAGGGCTGCAGTATGCTGTTAATGTCCCTGTAAGCAATTTCTTTGTGAAATATTGGAGAAATTACTAGGAAGCTTGATCTGGTAGTCTAATCCTACTCTGGCAAGAATCTATTAATTGCTTGTTTGGATTTTGATTATCAAAATATTTATGAATGGATGCTATTTATGAAAATGTCATTTGCCTCTGGCTGTGGATAAATTTTGCCAATTAAGTATAATCTTTAAGTATCTGTTTTATAAATATTTTATAAGCAGGCTGTTACCATAGAATTAATGCGTTAAAATGTGCTCTTTTAAATATATTTAATGTTCAAGGGTAACTACAAACCAGAATAAATAGCGTTATTAAAAAGTGCATACTGTTTATGCTGTTCATAGTACTATTTAGTTTCTTTTGCTATAGGAAGCATCTTGTATGTTTTCAAAGTATGTGGACGCTTAGCAATTGCATTCACACTGCAGGTTGGACTGTGACACTTCATACATGACCATAACTATGCCCCTCCTCGATATCTCATAGAAGGTGTACCTCAGCTTTCCCAGAGAGAATATAGATGACTTCCTTTCTGAAAACAGAGCATCTGTCTGTAATGCAGCACATCATCACTGTTACCCTTCAAACATAAAGGATAATTACCAGGACTTTAAAAGTAGATAGCCTTATATACGAAGAATAATCTTTAGAAAGGTAGCATTGTTAAAACACTACTCTGTTAGCTGTAGATCAGGTGATTCAGGCATTAGAAAAATGTAAGAGTATCATGCTCTTTATTAAAGTTTGCATTAGATTATTTTTTGGAAAAAACTTCATTAGCACTATTCTTGTTTTCTTAAAAAATACTTCTGTCTTAAATATATAATAAACTATTCCGTTAAATCTTGCATTGACAATACATGGACTAAAGTAAAATAGGTATGAAAAACTGAATGGTTTTACAGATGGAAGTGATTTTAATATAAGAACTGATCTCAAAATCACCGCAGGTCAGAAGGAAAAAAAGACTTTGGGAGATGAATGAAAGGATACATCAAAATGTCACTGTAGAAATTAACTATGCCCTTTTTATTTAAGATACTTACTCCTTTCACTTAAATTTCTGAAAGAATGAAGCCACAAGATAATTCCCTTAGGAAAAGGTTTTCTGTTTCAGCAGTTTGTCATCTTCTAAAATTGAAAAATTGCTTTTCTGTAGTGAGAACCTTACCTGAAACTGGCACTTGGTATCTTAACAGATCAGTGTAAAGCAAGAAATTACCTTTACTGATGCATCTGAACAACAGAAACGAGACAAAAAACAAATACGAGAGCCAGTAGATTTGCAGAAAAAGAAGAAAAGAAAACAGCGTTCACCAGCAAAAGTAAGACATTGATTTGGCAAAACCAAGATTAAAAGAACCTGAAGATTTGGTTGACTATGACTAATTTCATTAGCATTTGAAGTAGTTAGGCTGGAAATTGTTTGTTTGCTCAGTAAAGATGCAGTCCTGAAGTTCACCAGAGACCCAAACCAAAACCTGATATAACAGTGTTTTTCTTTGAACTCCTTTTAGCAACATGAACCCTTGACATATTTTAACATCTGTCTCTCCAGGCAGTTCTCTCTCCAAATATTTTTTTTTAAATTATGAGTCAGTAGCTTTGTAGACAATTTATAAATCATTACTCTGTATCTACCTAATAATAGTTGTGCTTTTCTGTGAGCCTGATAACTTTATATGCTTCATGCATAGTATTGAAAAGTTTTTAAAAAGAAATCTAAAATGGTAGTTCTGAAAATTCTAAAAAGTTTACTAATATATATAAAATAATTTACCAATAGGGAATATTCCTGTGGTCATAATCATCCTCATATATGTATTTATTTATATCAAAAGATTCTTACCATAGCTGCTGGTTTGTTACTTCAAAATTTGTTTTGTAGATCCATTCACGAAGAGTATGTATCCCTGTATGTCTGAAAACAATTTTCTTCTATTGAGACGCACTTCAGATAAAACCAGAATCATTTCACCTCATGAGGTAGCAGTGTTATATCTTCTAGTAATTCCCCAAATCAGTATTAATCTTCAGACTTAAAATAGAACATATATAGGCTGCTCTGATAGGCAAAAATCAGTTATATATGATCGCACAGCAGCATTAAAAATAAGCCTACTCTGAAATCAACCCAGACTGTGTATACATTGAAGGAAAACTCATCCCAACACCAAGAAAAACTCCAAAACCTCCTTTTTGTTGGCCTGGGAGTAGGACCCCTCAGTCCTTCTCAAAGCTGTGAAATTAGGTTGCACCTGTAGTATTCTTGGAAAATTGAGAAATTGTTTCAGATTGGGTGTGGAAGCAAGTTCCAAGTCCTGTGCATCAAGATTCTTCTCCCTTTGATAGAAAAAGGAGATCTAGGTTGAGTACCTCCACAGATCACTTCCATGGAAACATGGCAAGGTGGAAGAGGCATGTGTCCCTCTTTCTGCAGACATGTACTTGCATGCTTCCTTTTTATCTCCCAATCTGTCAGTGTTAGTCTTTTGAGATGACAAAAGATTGAAAAATGATCAGGACAATCGTTAAACAGGTTCTTTTTCAGTCTCTCTTCCCTTTTTTTCAAACTTACCAGAGTAGAAAGGCAGGAAGAAGCTGAAGGACTGACATAGGTGAGAGCCTACTGCAGTTTAAGTTAGTATTCCCAGAGTAATGGGGTTGACTTTCCATCCAAACAGCAGCTGGGACTTTGCAAATGGAAGTCAATTAACATACTGAAACATTTTAAATTTTATTTTATATTAATGTAGTCATCATATAAGTAAAAAGTCAATATCTTTTATGAATCCTGTCTACTTTTCCCTCTCCATGCACACAAGCACATGTGCACACGCATACATACACGCACGCGCGCGCACACACACACACGCAAAAGCTTTTTTGTTGCTTTTATTAGGAAAACCGCACTGACAAAGTTAACTTTCTTCATTTAAGAGGTAGTACAATGAATGGATGCAGTAGAAGAGCCCAGGTTTAGGATAACCGTGAAATTAAGTGTATTTTCTGCACAATTACTTTAAAATTTCAATATACTATGTGAAAAGCATTTCATAACATGTATTTAAATTTATTTTAAATAACCCGTCAGTGTTTCATTAGCTGTATGTTGTTACAGAACAGAGTTTTTATAATTGTCTGTATCTGTGACTTACTGGAGCCGTAACATACCAATCTTACAAACGTATGAATGTGCTTGTCCTTCAGAGTGAATGCACAAGAATTTGTTAGCTTGAAACTTTCACTCTTGCTGAGTTTTGATGCAGCAGAATTAAAAATTGTTTAAGTAGATCCTACAGTATTTGCTACTATTGCATAGATACTATTTCAGTTATTGACTCTCTCTCATCACTGTCATTATCATAAAACCTGAAACATCCTAGCTAATCAAATTGCAGATGTGTTTCCCCAGCAGACTTTTATTTTTTGTTAATAATAAGGGACTAAACTGTTTTACTTAAGGTTACTTGAGCTCTTCTTTATAGTTTTGTTTCCAGTTAAGTAAGACTTTTGGAAATGTAATTTGTTTACTGGTTTTCTTATTCTCTTGCCAGAGATAATAGAGAGTTTGGGGTTTGGTTTTTTTTTCATTTTGACAAATTAGGGAAAACCTGTGATGAGCTTTATTGAATAAGGTAGATATGGTGCAATTTTTTTCATTTAAGTTTTTTCAACTTTATATGAAAATAGCAGCTTTGACAGCAAAGCAATTGAGTGTGGCAAGTTGAATTCGTCAAAGAGATGCTCTAATATGTATATTGAGTGAGCAATGCTTTATTGAGTGAAAAACTTGAAAGGGGAGAAGAATAATACTATTTTCTTGGTTGTTTGGCTTTGGGGTTTTGGTTTTTAAAATATAATTTTGTCTCCGAGACTATTGGTATTATGTAGATATAGATAATTTGTATGACTATCCTGGATAAGTTTTAATGCCTTTTAGCAAATGTTAACAATCGTGATTTGAAACAAGAATATAACTTTTCACTTTTGCTTTAAAATATGATTATCCATGGTTCAGTGCCCAGAGGTGGTTTGGTTACTTTGCATCCTTTCCAACAGACGGACAAAGTAAACAGTAGCATATAAAGTGACTCAGCTGTGAATAAGGGAGGTCTAAGCTGATTTTCCATGAGCTGCTTTTGTCTCCGTCCTGTTGAAATATCTCTTAATACATGAGAGACAAGTTGGATTGGACTGCAATTGGAAATGTATACTAAAAGCCTAAAACATAGCTTTGTAGAAATTAGCATTGTTTTACCTGAAATATTTAAATTTTCTGCATCGAAAAAATTAATGTTTTTTTTTTTTTTTGTAGTTAATAAGACATCTTTAGAGGGTAGTGTGAGAACAAATTTTACTCTTTTTAAAATAGATCCTTACAATAAATGAGGATGGATCACTTGGTCTGAAAACCCACAAATCTCATGTTTGTGAGCATTGCAATGCTGCCTTTAGAACCAACTACCATTTACAGAGACATGTCTTCATTCATACAGGTACTGCTTGACTTCAAATTTGTCTTTTCTACTATATAAATAGTTGCTTACTTATGTTAAAAATGTTTTCAGCTCTATGCGAATTTCAGTTTTAAGAGTGTAGCTAACTTGGCATCTAAGCTTAGAGATTCCATGCACCAAAGTGTCAAAAGAATACCAGAAAAAAAAATCAACATATGTTTAATAAACTGAAGACCTAGCTGTTTACAAGGTTTCTTTTCTTTCTTTATCAGAAAGTAATGGGTTGGCTTGTAGCCTAAGTGCCAAAATTGACCCCTTTGTAAAATGTGCTCCGGCTGCTTATTTGCCTGATGAGGTATCTCTCTGGTTCGGAGAAGTGAAAAAGGTACTTACTATCATAATAGCTTGCCAGTATCCTGAATGCAGTCTTATGCCAGCATCGTGATTGGTCTTGTTCATGAGGAAATTACAGCCATTTCAGACCACTCTTCCGTGCTAGTCTTAATGTGACTCTTAGGATCATGGAAAGAATTCTGCAGTTCATATACTTAGTGAGGCTAATATCTTTTGGTATTAGAGTATTTTTGGAATTCGCTCAGATGCTGGTTTTTTAATAGACATTTTAATATTCCTCAAAAGTAGTTATCAGAAACAACAGTGTGTAGTTATTAACTTATGGATGTGGAATTATATTGTTCAAGGTGAAAAACCATTTCAGTGCAGTCAGTGCGACATGCGTTTCATACAGAAGTACCTGCTACAGAGGCATGAGAAGATTCATACTGGTGAGTATAGTGCCTTGAGTATCTTTACTGGCGTGCTTAAAAACTGTTTCCCCACTCAGGCAAGGTTTCCGGTAATAAGTATGCAGCCTAAAACCCTGTTGTAGTTTGTTTTAACTTAACAGATGTTATAAAACTTTTACAAATAAATTAGTTTTGTGCTTTCAACTTGCTCCACTTTTCTTTGGCTGTAAAGTAAGTATAAACTCTAGTAAGCAAATCTGAAAGTAGTATTCTATGAATAACCCCAGAGCAGCAAATCCTGAAGTTCGTGCGTTCATAAAAGTCAAGGTTTGTTAAGCAGTTCTATCTTTTGTTGTATCAGGTTAATACAGACAACGGGGACTTCCAAATTACATTTAAGTAGATTTATTTGTTTATTTATTTATTTTATTTTGGAATTTGATGGAAAAGTGCCAGGACTAAAATGGCCAAAATGCCTAACCCCAAAGGTATTAGTATCAGCTTTACTTTTAACTTTTTTTTTTTTGAAAAGTTTAATTCAGAACTGTTCTAAAAATAAGAGCCTTAGTTTAAAAATACAGGTCAAATAAGGCCCAAAGTTTTAAGCCAAAGAGAGTTAAAGTTTATACATGTTTATTTTTTTATCTTCTTGCACTGCACAAAACCACATTCTTTAACAGGTTTGGCTTCATTGGGTTTTTGGCATTTTGGTGCATGGCCTTTCAATCCCTCTTTAAATATTTTGTAATATGGTCCCTTTGGACTAGATGCCAATTTCTCAGCCTCTTTTTCAGAAAAGCAGAGCTGGTGAATGTGCACAGTGTTCCTTGGCTGTAGCATTTAAATGGATATGAAAGCTACTAACATGCAGTGCAGTGTGTGCATGTGTAAGAGTTGAGAGGGAGAAAAAAAACTCTGCAAAATGAATTTTCAGAGCAGTGTACAGGGAGTTACATGCACAAATGCCCTGTTGTTTATGGGATTTTTGTATCCTAGGTTGCCATGAGTCCAGGCTAAGTAGGTTTCCTTCAGCCAGTCAGCCACAGAAGAGTCCGCCATTCTTCTATCCAGTGTCTTTGTTCTGCTCCTAGTCTTTCCTCTGGCTCTGAATTGGTGAACCATGCTGCCTTCACTTTGTGTAGATATTATTCTTGAAAAGAATGCTCATTCACTCTCTTCCATCTATCTGCCCTGCCCCGCGCCCCCCCCCCCCCCAAAAAAAAAAAAAGGCAAAAATTTAAGTGCAGTCTTCACATTTTTCAGAAGAGGTTTTTTTTTTTTTTTAAAATGAGGATTATTCCTTGTACGTGGCTTTGAAAATGAGAGTCTGGGCAATAGAGTTAATTAACAGTTGACTGCAAATATTTTATAAATGGATGTAATTATCTTTTAAAATTCAATTTCTAGCTCTAATGAGAATTCTGTGTTGATTGTAAGGTTTGGAGGGAGGGGGTGGTGGTGGTGGGGTTGCAGGTTTTTCTGCCAGCTCTTACATCTACTAGTCTTTGTTTAGCAGAGAATAAGCTGCCATTTAACAATTAACCATGTTGTTATCTGACTTTTTAGATAACTTTGTCTTCCTCCTTTCCTCAGCATCCTGAGGTATAGTTTGGTTGTTTCTCAGAAAATTGAAAATGGTGATTGTGTTTAAATTGTTGAATTATGTCCTAGGTGACAACTAGTAGCTGGTTAGGAGAAAACATGTAAGACCCAGCTTCCAGGAGTGGAATAAGCTTTCTTGAAGTCCATTTAGTTAGCAAGTATTTGACTACTGCTTAATTTTTGACTTGGCCCAGTTATGGTATAGCTAATTGGCATTCTACATACCTGTCTGTGCTCTCACTTCTATATGACAATATTCACTACTGGGCCTTAGCTGTTTGTGTAGCGTTACTCTGTTGTTCAGGACTGCATAATTGACCACATCCAGAAAAGCTGAATTCTCAGCTTGCTTCTCTCACCAGAAGGTGAGCAGTGGGTCTGTGTTTTACTTTGATGGAAATAAAGGAAAGCTCTCTTTGTATTATTCATACTCTTTTAAGAAATATTCCTTATAAATCCAATACTGTATTTTTTTTCTTCTTATTTTGCATTTTTATCTCTCTGAATGACCGCTTTTAGCACCAGCTTTTGTACAGTGTTCCAAACACTGATGAAGAACAGGATGTTTCTTACTTTTTCAGAGATGTTTATCAGATTTTCCAGTTTATTTTAAGCCAATTGGAGACAGTGGTAACACTTAGAAGCCTCATTTTATGCCTGTTCCAAGCCCAGAATTTACAGGTGCTACGGCTAGTTCCAGCGTGATTTGAATTCGGTTCTGTGAACCACTCCTTCGAATGTAATGTTATGAGGGAGTTAGGAAGCAATCAATGAACAGCCTTACTCTGTGTAAATAATTAAATAGTTGCATCTAAAAGCAGACATTGCATTAATACAAAATTCACTTACTAGAAATAATTTTATGTAAGGAGGGCAGCAGTGCTAGAACCCTGCTGCTAAACCTGTCTCTAATGGTACAGAAAATCACCATTTCAGTTGTAAGAGAGGGAAGAGTCATTGGTACACAAATATTTTCATATTTTGAGTTTACTAGGCTCACGAAGATGCTGAATGTTGCGGGGGTTGGTTTTTTTTTTTTTCAAATATGTCTGCTTTCTTTTTGCTTAGAGATGTTTCTGTACACCTTACCCATTCATGCATTCACGTGTCCTAATTCCTATTTTCCATTTTAAACACAAAAAATGAGATTACATTTTAAAAAAAATAAAGCAACATTGGGGCTAACAATTCAAGCGCCTTATTATTCAGTCATGCTGCTTTTTTATTGCCTTCTTTGGTATTTTATAATTTGTATTTTGTCTGTTTAGATTTTAAAATGCCTGGGGGTTTATAGTTGTTACAGCCTTCATACACATACACATGTATTTGTACTACACCTCATAAATAGTTCTGTTGCTCATTTTTAATAGATTTCCAACGTAGACACAAAACATAGGCTGTTTTCGTAAATAATGCATATAATTATTGTATTGTATTTTTAAATTTTGACTTTTTTTTCTACATCTGATTCCTTCCCACTCACCAAGACATTTCAGAAAAATATGTCCTGGATTCTCCCTACACTAGCAAAAGGTTATTATTAATGATCTCCTCCATTTGTGATAGATCCTGTTTGAAAAGTACAACAAAATTTCAGAAGGCATCTGAAGTTTCAGGCTTCTGCTAGGAAGAAATTATATAGGAAGCATATCTTCATATTAATTTTTAATCTTTTTCTAATACTGTCTTCCTTATGAAGATCAAAGCAAGAATTAAGTATGGTATCAGTTTCACAAAGCGTTTCTTAATCTTACTTCAAGAGTCTTCTGGAATTCTACTGAAAAATACTATTTTCTGTGTTGTACTGAGTAATTCAAGGGCAGTGTCCCCAAACTTTTCTTTCTGTTGAGGCATGGCCGCAGTGCCTTCGTATGTACTCTCAAAGTCTCCAAAATAGCTGGTGGTGGTAGTATTCTACAACGAAAAACCTCAGAAGCCCTGTTTGGCCCTATTTAAGCCTTGAAAAGGGAATAGATAGCTGGGAGAGTCTGCTGCCAGTAAACAGCCAGCTCGAGCAGACAAATGTTAAGGAGCTCTGTGACCATTCACTTACAGGAATGTGTATAAGGCTGAAGGTAAGTGTATCAATGAAGCGTTCTGCATTTGAGCCTTCCTGGGATAGCAGGATAGCTCCTTAGAGGGCTCTTCAAAGCTAGAACAGGACTGAGCTGTCTTGCTTCTCTGACTTGGTTTGGCTTCTGTAAGGCTCAGCATAGTTTTCATCCCTAACAGCTGCTCCTTTCTCTAAAAAAGTTTAAGATGTGAAAGCAAACTTCCAGACAATGTAAGGAGAATTGTTCAAAGGGGCTACTGAAAAGAAACACAAAGTAGAATAATGGAGCAAAGGGAAAGAAAACAGTAACAAGAATTAAGTAGTTGTCTTTGGGAATGGAAGGGTTCCCGTGTATTAAACTAGAACAACGAGACCTAAACCTCTTGCCTTGTCTTCTTTAAAAGTGAAGACATGGATTGGAATTTGATTCAGAAAGTCTCAACAGGCTTGGTGCAAGTAAAATAGTAGTAGTTAGGGTGCCTAACGAATAAAGAGAATGAAGAATGAAACTGGAGTTTGAAAGTTAAGAAATAGGCTGGAGAGGAGGATTTGCTTATGGACAGTACTAGAGAGGATTATATGATAGGTGTTATAATTTATAGAGGGTGCTGAAAAAGCAAAATTTTATGGTGATTATTAATAAGCAAGAAATGGTAAAAGTTAGTCTCTGACTAAATGTGAAAGAAGAGTGAGGATGGTGAGGTTGTGAGCCTGTAGAAGAAGATCTGATGGAACCTGAGAGGTCTTAGGAGAGGAGATAGTTTGGTTTAGGAGAGAATAAATTGGAATAATTTCATCCAAGAAAGGGATTGGCTGAGAAGCCACGTGGAGAGGTAGGAATTAATAATTGGAAATAGGGCATAGGCTTACAAAGAGAGAGATTTAGAAGTTGCTTGGAATTAAGAAGGTTGAAACTCCGGGCATTAATGATCTGACTAGGAGCAAATGTGTGGCTGATACAGATGTTTTCCGTTCTAGTTTCTGGCATCTTATTTTAAGATACCCTGTTTCCATTTGTAGAAGGATGTGGCTAAATATCTTTATTCTAAATGGAAATTATGCACTCAAACAACATTTTAAATAATAAAGTGTATTAACGTTTTAATAATTATTAGTAATAATTTAATAAA
>NW_009217149.1:0-15357 GCF_000690835.1 Fulmarus glacialis | reverse complement strand
TTTATCCCCTTCCCCCTTCAAACCTAGTCATTTGGAATGACTTACTATGAATTTAACACTGACAAATTCCCAGTACCAATATGGCTTTTTAAAATATTTTCAAGGCGATTTACCTGTGGGCAGTAGTTGAACTACATCACAATCTGACTGATCTTTGTTGGCAGAGTTCGTTTTAAACCTTTGCTACTAGTATAGGCCGGCTGGGATTGTAGCAATTTTCAAAGTCTTATAGATGACTCCTCTCCATTACTTGGAAAGCTCCATCCAGTTGCAGAAGAAACTGGTGTTTCCACAATCCCCGGTGGAGAGGATGATGCATGCTCTGTGTTATTCCTCTTCTTACTTCTTTCCTGTAGATTCAGTTCTTCTGAGCTATCTTGGGTAAAAGTTAAATAAGAAGTGTTGAATTCATGCTAGTGGAATCCTCCATGGTCACCCATTTACCATGAGTGCTAGACGGACAACATGCTTCTCTGCATAAGCATGTTCATTTGGAGAGGAGTAAGATTTTTGAAGGGAATCTCCCAGTTGTCCATACTCGCTGATGTGATTTGCATCATGGAGCAATCCCAGACCGCACTGACCTGATTACTTGTGGATGAAACTTAACAGAAAAATGCACCTCAACCCCTCACGGACATTCAGTAGCTATAACAAGATTAAACTCCCAGATAACAGTATGGCATCCGGTCCTCAGCAACAAATGTGATGTTTCACAAACCACTCCTATGATAACTGCACCACATGCTAATGCAAATATAGTCAATGACAGTTCAGAGTGGAGGGGTGTAAAATAGCAACACCTTGTGTCATTGGCTCAACAAATTCTCATTATAAAGAATTAATTAAGTTAATTAAAAGCTCAGAGTTCCATTTAAACCTGAGAGGAATGTGTTAACATGTTTATTCCTTTATTCTCATCTTTTAAAACGTACATGTCATAGGCATGTAATTACAGATGCACACACACTTTACTAAACATTGATGTGTTTTTTTCAGCTGACACAGCTAATGCTTGATGAAAAATTTAGGGGAAAAAGTTAAGCAACACGTTCAAAAAAACCCGTTCCTTCTGTCAATTACAGAAGTGATGACTCTCATCACATATACAGTAACCATTTCTTATCAGTGATTTGTGCCTGACACCAAAGCCATTAAATTAGATAGGAAACTTTTCCAGCGGTTAGCTTGCAATCTGACTTGATCTACAAGTCAGGCCATAAAGGTAATTGTATCTTGCTCTGAACTCCAAACTCTTTTAGAGATAACATACCTATCCCTTATTTACCTGTGTAGGTACAGAGGAAACCAGAAAAGGGGGGTTGTATAAGTATTCTGAACATTTTGTTGCCAGATCTCCTGATGAGTTTGACAACAATGTGCAAGTTTCAAAGGCAATCAATTGACTCTTTTGTCCTAATTTACAGTGAGATTGGTGGCAGGGTTCCTTAAACCAATATAAAGCTGCCCAGGAAAGAAAATACCTCTGTGACAGGGAACTGGTAATGAAAATATCACAATTTCTTATTATATACAAATCCACATCACGGAGCAAGTGACAAAAACAGGGGAGGATATGATTTGATTTGCTGGTTTGTGCTGGGGCTTTTGCTTTGAAAGATTTGCAATGATTGCATAATCTATATAATCTAGATCTTATTTTGGTTTTGGCTTTAGGCACTTTGGATATTAAAGTATAGTTTTGGCCCTGCAAACAATCATTTTCTAATGTGACTGTTGTTAATTAGCTTTAAAATCTTCTTGAAATCACTCAATGGTATATCTCAATGAACCATATCGTCATCTTTCTTCCTATAATACTTCTAAATAACGTCGAGTATGATTAGTGTCTTTTACTAAACTAAAAGCCAATATCAGTCTGAACTAATGTTCTCATGGCAAACCGTTTTACTCAGTTACAAGGGTCTAAGTCTATAGCTTTTCCAAGGTATTTCATTTCATTGCCTTCACTTTTTTCTAAACTGCAGATAGAAATGGTTCGTGTTAAGTTTACTCTCAGTTATCACAGTACTTACAAAACTAAAATTTTTAGACTATATCTATATTCACTTTGTTATAAAGTATAAATACAACAAACAAAATCAGCTGTAGTCACTTCTCAGTGACTGTTTTGGGTAGAACCAAAGGTAAGCAGATCATGATGATAAGTTGACTTCTAAAAACAGTATTGGGAAAATAAACTCAGTGTGAGCTTTAAGAGAAGAAAAAAAGTCATCTGATTAGAAGTAGTGTAAAAGGGAGAGCCAAGTGAGTAAGATAAGGTCTGCATGATGTACTGGAGGCACATTTTTAATGTTCTTGGAGGTTGAACAAAAGATTGGATTAGATATGAAGTTCCTTTAAGTTAATAAATTGTCCTGTCAAAAAACTCTCTGCTGAAATGGGTATTGGACTGGGGATTAAGCAAGTTGCTACTTGACCTAAGGCAAGCTATATCATTTATAAAAGACTTAACTAAAATCACACAGTTTCTAGGGTTATTTTTAAGTCATATTTCATCTTATTTGAGAATTATTAGTCTTATAAGAAGTGAATACTGTCAATGAAAGTTGAAAAGTCTAAGTATGTAGGAATGAAACCGTTTTTTATTTGGAGGTGAAGATTCAAGCCAAGGGCACATTTAGAAAAACAAAAAGCCGTTAGAGGGGTCAAAAATGACAAAGGTAGAGCCAGTAGCTGGTTTTTGAAAATGATGAGATTATAGCTTCTTTTTATCTCCTCATTCTTACTGACACAATCAAATCAGAAAATGTTTATTTCACTGATGGTGCATTTGACTAAAATTGTATTTTCTTATGGATGATTTAATATATTTTTGAATCACTGTAGCACCTCTAAAGTCATGTCAGAAAATTGCCTTTTTCCCTTCTCAAAGTGTTCTGATTCACTTGTTCTAATTCAGCTTCAGATATTTATTACACTTTTGCACGTATACTGCCTGCAAGCATTTGTACCCGGGAAAGTTCTCTATGGCAAATTATGTACAATTATAAGATACAAACTTAATTTAGGGATAAATGTCTAACAGGATTAAGGAACAACATTATCTGGATGTTATAAATAAAAGGTTATTTCAGTATTCTCTTCAACTGTTCATCTTGTCCATCTGCTTCATTTCAGAAAGGTAACAGATTAATGTTTTAACCCTTGTTGTTTGCTTTATATCCTCAAGGTGTTTCTGTTTTAAGCTGTTTTCTTCATAAAAAGACAGACAGAGGCAAAATTAACAATGACACCTTTGTGCCTGGCATTGCATTTTCCTAAGAAAAATTTACTACTTCAGAAATAAAACCCTGCTTTTCTTTTTATTTTGCTTCAGAATATTATACCATTGAAAACCATAACTGTAAAACAGAAAAAAAAACCCAAAAACAACAACTTTTTGGAATTGGGGAACCTTTTAAGTATTTACCACATAATTCGTTCTGACCCATTGCGATTTTAAGTGACAGAGTAGCTAAAATAAGCCAAGTAAAATAACATATATTTTCTTAAATTCATATGAAATTAGTGTTAGGTTCATAATAGAAGTTTTGTTTGTTTTCTTGATTGTTTGTTTGTTTAAATCAATGACTGCTTAATAGGCATTTCAGATGAGGAACAGTGAAATTCAATGAAATGGACTATTCTGTGTGGTCACTGAATAGTAAATCCATATTCACTTAAGTTTAACAATTAGCTAATAATAGAAATATGTTCTTTACATTTAAACACCACTCAATGTTTTATCGATATTCACTTTTCAATTTTAAATTCTGTTAATAATTGTAATTGTTCCTTCCAAAGTTAGACATGTCTTTGATCCAGTACTGAAATACTTGCTATCTGCAGTACCAAACAATGAAACCAACCATGTGCCAATAGAACTTGTAATCAAGTCTGCCTGAAGATAAGATGCTCTTTTATGGCTAATCAGTATTTTCAGCTTCCATTTCCATGTGGAAATTTTGCTTGACTGCATTAAGTTTATAAGATGCCAGGGAATTTAAAACAGAAAAGCTTGATATCAAGATGACTTCAGATGCCTGTTTTCACAGCAAGAAGATACACAGAGGTTCAGCCCCGCACATGATCTACATCTCATGTACGTTTTCTGTATTAAGCTTCACAGGAAATAAAAGCTAATATTTGGATAAAAACATTTCAGCTATACTTGTCTCAAAGCAGAGGGATGAAGAAGGCTTTTCATATATCTAAAGGACTTTTGAGGAGTGATATATAACAGAACAGAAATTCCTGCATACTCTTGTATTACATGTAATGGGTGTTACTTTGAGTCCTTTATACAGTCAATTTCTGTGTATATCTCATACTATCACAGACTACATTTTCATTAAAACTCTGGCCATCTGAAAGTTGCAAAACTATCACCACATGGACTCAGCTGAAGGTAAATTCAGGAAACTAAAGGAATACTGTAATTTAGAAGCTTCATTCTCATATATTGCAGTCTCTTTTATTTGTTGATTTTTAGTATCTACTGTAAAACATGTACCAATGACTTTCTCTAAAGTATGTGATTGGACATGAAGGTGTTGACCAGAACTTTAAGGTGAATCTGCCAAGATCTTTCCCATATTGTGTAGTCCTCAAACCACATCTAGGATCTTCTAAACTCAAGAAAGCTAGATTTTTATTAACATAGAAATCACATTACTGAAATTTTTTAAAATAAAAAATTCCAAGTTACTACTAGAAAACAAAACCTTGCCCTGCCCATTGTCCTTGTGGATGGATTTGTGTTTCTTGAAAGCTATATTCTGTCTGGATAAAAAATTGCTAGCCTGTTTCTGAAATGTAAATGCTTTAGGGATACTGTGAACCAACCCCCAGTTTTTATTGGTGTCATTGAACTAAATTTATTTTCAGAAAAAGATGTTTCAAGCAATATAACTTATATCTGAGATGTTGGGATAAACATTTCTATTGAGAGAGAGCTGTTTCTGGTTATTTTAGTAACCACAAATAAGCTCAAACTTTTTTTCCTAAAATGGCTCCATCGTTACCATTCTCTGTAGCTTCATAGTAGAATGCTGGTTCCAAATCACTCCAGGGTGAATGGTGCATCATTCCAGACAAAAACAAATGCCCCAGAGAGCAGTCTTCAGGGGCTTTACGTACAGTCAAAAACCTGTTAAACCTGTATACATAGCAAGTGAACAGTATTTACTCTGAAGTCTAGAGGTAGGACAAGTAATAAAGGCACTGAGAAATAAAGGGTAAGTTCATGTGGCTCACCTATTTAAAAGTTAAATGTCTCTGTGTAGTCTGCCTTATAGTCCAAGGGAAGAATTAGTCACTTCTAGGGACTGCAACCTGATTCAGATACACTTTAGAAGTGCTCATTTTTGTCACTTGACAAGAAAGGGAGCCTAGGATTACAAGTTTATGCACAGGTCTCTGACTGTTCCTGATACTTAAACTGTGTTTCAATTTAGATATTTGAATGAATTCCATTCAGGAAGACTAAATTAGCAGCCATATGCCGGAAAAGTGGCAAAGTTGGAGCTAGGACCCAGGTCTCGCAATTGCCAGCTCAGTGCACTGTTCAGTAGCGCGTGTTTATACTCTTCTTGGTGGCTACTGGTTTTGATTGAAGAATAAAAACCATCTTCATATACATATCTTTTACCCTACCATACACATTGCTGCAGTTTGTAATGAACAAGACTGCCACCTATTGAAAGATCAATTTTATGGTCATTCTTCTTGACAACAACCCGCCAAGACAGGATCGAAAACTAGCTCATCTGATGAGAACAGGAGGCATGATGGTCAAAAAGGACTTTGCCATTTTTAATATTAAAAATAATGTATTTTGTATTTTTTAGTGAACAAGAACATTATGTACTTCAGATTTGCTTCCTGTCCTCAGGAGGACATTTCAGTTGGACAAGAAATGGGAAGTAAGGGCATTGGAGTTATATGACTGGATTTGTTGCAGAAAGATTTTATTTGCTTAAAAATGGGTTGCTTGATGGGTTGTTAACATATTGCATGGATATATTTCAGCTGAATTTTGATTTAAACCCAGAAGTACAGAAAGTCTGAGAATCTGTCGGGGGTTTTTAATAGTAGAAGGCTATAAATCACTCCAGTAGCTAAAGGATATTTTGTGCATTTAAAGTTCCTTGATTTGTATTTTTGCTGATGAAAGGCTTCTTCATGGAAGGCTGCAAAAATAATTTAAACAGTCATTGAAGTATAAACATAAGCAGACTTTTTGAGTATGCAGAAAGAAAAACCCAAGCTAGGTGCCTGAAATTAATTACATATGTCTCCAGAACATATTATGGAATGAAAAAGCAGTTTTCAGCAGGTGCTTTTGCTTTTTCTTTTCAAATTAAGTTTCTGTTCTGTACCAACTTATGAAACCTAAGAAGCTGATCAGAAAAGTAGCGTTAGGTAACAGAAAGATAACACCAGAAAATAACAATAATAACATACTGGTTATCTATTGGTAACAAGTGCCTTGACAGTTAACATTAAGGGGGGAAAACTTTTTTTGCCTGTATTTAACAACCAGTAAATAACATATTGACTAGTCAGTGGTTTCATTCTTAAAGCTCAGTGACCCTGGCACAACCTGGTGGATGACTTTTCTTCCAGATGCAATTTATCTGTTTCTTTCTTTTCTGCAGGGAAGTTACTCTTTACCTTTCCTCATGTGTTCCTCTAATGGAGACAATTTTGTGCCTACAGAATTTATGAAATGGAATGTAGCCAAAGAGGGAGAGCAATGTGCACAGACCTGTAAGCCTTGTGTGCAGTCAATTAATGCCTTAGAAAATCCCAGGACTCAAATGTTAGAGAATAAAAAGCCATGACTTCAGGTTGCATTTCTCAAACAACGCTCATGAGCTTCATCTATAATCTGACAAAATAGTTGTCTATAATGAAAGGCTTCATATCATTAGAGCTTGCAGCCTTGGCACACCTCAATGCTTGCTGTGCTTCTGGTGCTTACAGGTTTTTCTGTCATCTAAAGCAGATTTTACATAATTTTACAAACATCAGATTAAAAAAAAAATCATGCTGATAGCAATCATTTCCTATCCCCACTCCATTTTAAAGGGACCTCAGTGACATGTAGGTGGTTCTTAGCTCAGATGAGGTCCTTTGATTTCTTATAGCAAATAATTCTTCTAGTGCCATTTGCCAAAGTAGTGGCGTGTCCCACTGGTAAGGACAAATCATAGTGGCTAAAGAGAAATGATGATATAACAAAGTCAAAGTTTTAAAATAAATCTTTTTTTAGCTCACTATTAAGTGATACATATGTTCCATACTCTGTGTCTGAGAAAAGGGAAATCAGTGGGTTTTCATATTAACGACTTAAAGTTAAGATACTTCATTGATGCTTTGACAATTGCTTCATTTTCTAGTTTTCTGATTTCGCCAAAGGACAGAAAATGTAATTCTAACGTGCTTGAATAACATGATTTTGAATCACACCTGTGCTTGCATTCTCAACCTATCCTAACAAGAATTTAGTTTAGGACATGTTTCCCCTACATACAGTTCTCTCATGTCTGTGGACATAGTGCCAGTTAGATTTACTTACCAGCACAGCATCTTCCTCAGAAGTTTGCCTTGTAACAAACAGCTGTGTGAGTTACTTGCAGCTTTGCACGTCTTTTTAGGTACCACACATACATGTTTTTTAGCGGCTTGCTAGTTAGAAGAGATAATTTGATTAAAGTGTATCTTTATACTTTTGAATGATGGCAATGACTTACATTTTTGCATTAAACTAGTTATATTCTTTCAGAAGTGCATTATAATGCTCCTCACTACATATTTAATTCTTCCTTTTTCTGAGTATTTATTGAGTAATCATCACCAGTCTTTGGATGTGATTCTACCCAAATGCATAGCCACCTCAGTACCAATATGTCCCTGATGGTAGAGTTCAGCACTCACACTGCTTGGCTCTGAAATCAGTTAAGCTCAGATGTTCTACTGAATATCTGCAGTGTGGGGGGTTTAAAGCTTTATGCACAGCCCTGCACTGACCCTGCAGCGCTATCTGTTTAACTGCTCGGGGCATTACATTTTCAGCTAATGACAGTGAGGAGATGGTACCCAAAGATCCATCACTGGGCTACTTGCACATTATTACATTTGAGTACTTCCCTAAGATTTAGGGAATAAGATGAGAAAATAGACACCAGTATAATCAGAGTTCACAGAAGCTTTTCTTAAGATTGTCCAAAAGTTGAACTTATAAAAAATTGACTAATCTATTCAAAAACTTTCATTGCTCCAAAAGAATTCTCTCATATAGGGTAGGGTGCAGTATAGCACAGCAGATAGGTAGAAAAAACATAATTGTGGGTGATATGGGGCATTAAAGTGAGTTGTTCTGTTTAATAAAGGCATTTATTGGCCTTCGTATATGAATTCAGTTATCAGCTGAGGTAATTTTTTCCTCTTACCTAATGTTTCTGTGAAGTTTCAGTTCTATAGTAAGGCTGTGAAATAAGTGCTTGCTGTGCCTGAACAGCTCCAACACTTTCTGGAAGAAGAAAAAAAATGGGAAATCTAACAGTTTAAGAAAAGACTGTAAACTGGAAGCTATACATTGTGTATGCTCACTGATTTTTAAATATGATAGACATGATGATTTCCAAAGCTTTAATTTTAAGGAGGTTATCATATGCATGGCATTCCTCTGATTTTTTTCCTTCTGTTTTTAAACAACTGACAGCATCTATCATCTATTTAAAAGTCACTCCTGGCTAAATTTGATAAACCTAATGAGATATATGACCTTTCCCAAAGGTGTGTTACTAGAGATCTCAAAGGACTGAAAAAGGGGGAGGCGTTTCCTAACAGGTGTTTCCTTTCTGAGAACATGTAGTACCCTGTATTGGAGGCAAAAAGGTGGAATGTGACCACTTGAACTTGCAGTGGACATGGCTGGCAATTTCACTGACACGTTCTTTCAAATGCAAATAGTGACATACTAAATTATGACACTCACTGCAGACTATTTGTTTCCATCCTGGTGTGAGAAATTACAAGGCCCCACTGTGGATGATTTGAAATTATAATATTAAGAGAACTCATTTAAAATGCAGGAAAAAATGAATTAAGATAGTACTATGTGTAGGTAAAAGGATGCTTACCATTCTGAGAAGTGTCATCTTTTCCTAAAGAAATTGCAGAGACTGCAGATATGTTGCAATACACTTGAAGAAGTGAACACTGAGGATGCTTAGTTCCAGATCACTGTAATCCCTCAGTGCAGATAATCAATCCTCAGTTAAGCCCCCTTGGAATGATCAGCAGAAAGTTCAGAAAATTCCTACATATTCCTGCAAACAGTAAGATGAACTTGCTTCAGTCCTTCAGTGTTGGGATGATATTAGGTTGTTCATGTGTCCATAGTGTCATGGAATCAAGTTAGTACATGCTATTGGGTAATACTTTAAAGTCAACCAGAGAACTTTTGGTAATAGAATTTTTGAAGACAATATTTATTGTCCTTCTAATGAAAGACAGCATAAAAGTGTACCAGGATTTAAATATATGATCACCACCAAACTATGCCAAGCCTATGAAGAGTATGTGTATGGATAAGTCTGAGCTGCAAAATACACAGTTCTGTCATTTTATGGGTTTAAGGAGACCGAATGGTTAACTGGAAACTTCATGGAGTTCATGGGCACAGGTTGTGAGGATAGTTTGTAGTTTGGACAGGCCAGACAATAGCAGAGTTTCATGCTTGCAATTGGTGAAAGCCAGCCTGACTGGCCTACTCTGGTGCTATAGTTTTACAGGAAAACACCAGGAAAAGGAAGTTCACCTACTTCCTATAGTAAGCACAGGAGCCTGGAGGCATGAACAGCTGACCCCACAAAGGATGACTGCATGAGCTAATGAAGCACTTGGCACATGTTGCACATTGACGTTAACGTATTTGGAGTTTTACACTTGTGAGAAGATAGGAAAATGTAGGCTACTATAGTCCAGACTTGCACAGTTTCATCAGTCTGAAAAAGTAAACTTTTACCATTTTGACTTTGCCTCAAAAATCGAGGGAAATTCCAATGAAAATTATTTCTGTGCACTGTAGAAAGATGCATCTGCATATAATGTCAAGGAAATAATATCTTTTAAAAAATCCCAACATCTTACTAAAAAATAGCTAATGCTAACATTTAAGATGGGTTCAAAAAAAGGAAAAGGGAACCATAACTGGTCAGTGCTGTGTTGTTTAGTAGCTCTGAATCTACTCTTCCACATCATATTCTCCCTTGAAGTGCACTTCTTCAGGGAACCTGCTGCCATCCTGTTGTGTTCACACTGTAGCAGAGACAGTGCGTAACTCCAAGCCTCAGGTTACAGCCATGAGATAACTAATAAATAGCACCGGCTATATGGTACAACAGACTGAGTGGAAACCAAGCAGTAAAGTGATGAGGTTTGAAGAGAACTTTTTTGATACTCATCAGTCATTTTATCTGACATTTTCAAACTAAGGCTGCCTGAAAAAATTTGGTAGTACTTCAGGTTCACTACAAAATATTGGTTCAGGTGAACTGAAGCTATTCATCAATATATTAAGATGGGAAAATGTGAAGAATAAAAGTTTAATTTTGGAATTAAGGAAATGTTTTGTCTTTTAATTTTGAAATTAAATTGAACAAAAATTTACCCATGGCTTTTCTCACGCTATTTTAACTTTCTCATTTTTATGCCTCAGATATTTATGCCAGCTGAGAAACTGAATAAACAAACACTTTAACTTGTGGTAGTATGAATATGCTACTGTTCCTCTTATTCAACTATTTGTTGTCTCATTGTCATGTTCTCCAGCCACCTGGAATAATTTTTCAACCACTCATCTTGTGATTATCATCTTTGTTGCAGCTTTGGTGTTCCTCTCTGAAGAGTACAAGCTGGTAAGATGATCATCTGAAATCTATGGCTGTGTCCAGCAGTGCCTCTCCCCTTTTTTCTTTTCCAATGTAAAGTACTTATAATTCACCACAGATAGTAGAAATGGTGGTGTATCAAAGCTAATTTATTAATTAGAATTAATAATTATCTATCAGGACTACTCACATGCTTAAGGTTTAAGTACATGCTTAACTTGGCTAACCTTGACTTATAATATAGCACTATCTTTTCTGTACTGTAAAAAATATTTTAAAGTTCCTTGCTAAAACCTCAAGTTTAATCCAAACATTTTTTGAATATCTAAAAAATTAATCAAGTAATTCTTGGTTTAGCTATGGCCAGAATTAGATTGTGCAGTGGAATGACTGTATTCGTTATTATGGCTATAATCAAAACCTTTAGCAACTGAAAATACCAGTTTTATAATGTAGAATTTCATCTTTATTTAATACTGAGGCAACTGAGACAGTTACATTGGCTTGCATCAGATATCAGTGGGCCATCATAGTTACTATAATAACCAATTGGTTTATTTCCACATTTCTTTTTGATTAGCTTCTGCAATTCAGAAGCTAATTTTTTAAAAAAGGTTATTAAACATTTATTCTCCAAGATCCAAATGCTATTATTCAAAAGCTCCATATAAAATGTATATGCTTATATAATGATGAAAGAGATTTCCACAAATTAAATATTGGAAAGAGAAGCTATAATTTTGAAGCTGTAAATTCATCTTATTAAAATGCACAGGAATTTAATTAGTGTAAACAATTGCTCATAACTTCACTTATAATAAGAGAAGTTATGAGCAAGAGATGGTATTAATTAGGCTTTCATCCCTCTTTAATATTTGATTTATGTGTCTGTCTCTAAGTTGATATTAAATTACAGTTTTTCATACTGAACAAAAGGTGTATGATGTATTAGAATGATCTTAAAATCCAGATGAGACCATGATGTTTATTAAGAAAACTTCAGAATAATAGGGGTCAGCCAGTATCTTCTCAGAACTTGAAATAATATTTTCTAATTTGTATAAGTGTAAATTAAAGATAAGCCCCAAGTATGAGATGTATAGACTTGTTTCAAAAAGCCACTCCTCAAATTTATTGATCCTGCTTTTCCTTGCTGTGTTTTTCACAATTCTGCTTGAGAGAAAAATATCAGATTAATTTAGACTTAGACAAATAACAGTATGTTTCATGACACAGAAGAAATCCCTTATTAAAAATTCTAATCAAAGACTTATGACCCTCCCCATATCTTTCATCCCTGACTGATTCCTCAAGTCTTGTTTTCACTTGTGTTTTGGCAGCTCTTTCTGTCTCTTTCTTGATAAACTGCTTGTTTCACTTTGTCCTCCATGTATCCAATTGTATGTGGTTTTTGGTGCTTTCTCCTGAACTTGTTATATCCCAAGTCCTGTTTTCAAAGTTTCTAGCTACTGAACATGTTTAATTCAATAAATGTCAAAAAAAATCCAGTGTGTGTGTGTGTTTGTCTGTGTGTGTGTGCTGCAGCATCTGCTAAAGCATTCCTTTAGCTCCCCAACTTAAAAGTTGGGTCCAGGGCTTTTGTAAATCAATGCAAAGGCTCACTAGCTTCAGTGTGAGATAAACTAGACTCCATCTCTTCTTTCTAATTCCTAAGTCCAACCGTTTAGCTATAACTATTTTTTCATAAAATAAGTTGACTCCATAAAGAGGTTTTGCAGTTCTATAAGGAAAATATAAACAACAGCAGAAAATTTTCCAAAAAAAAGCACAGGAGGCTATGCAAAAATTAAAAATCATACTGTAATTTATGGCTTGTGCATACCATCTCCAAGAAGATAAACATTCACACAAAGGGATTTTGTTAGGAACTGCCAAGAACATTTATGTAAGAGCCTAGCAGTCATGTTCACAGTTTGCAAGTCAATCTGATAAGGCAGAAAAGAATTTAAAATTTTAAAGCATCAGCAAACAACTCATGGAAAAGTGGATAAAGTTAGAGGACTCAATGTATACATTGAGACCAATCTCATGCTGTGTGAACACACCTCGGTATTGTAGCATGTTATTGCATGGATGACTGAAATCATAGTAATAATAATAATAATAATAATAATAATAATAATAATAATAATAATACCACCACTCAGATTTAAACTAAATTTAGAAAGTATACCCATATCACCACAAAACTCTGCAGAACTAATTAACTCTACCTGTGGCAGTATAAAATATGTGCAGATTGTCTGTCTGTAGAACCTGAGCATCTCACTGAAAAGACTGCCTTCTCTGTCTGAAAACCAGTCAGTGCACCATGGAAGTAACAAGGTTAATTTCTTAATATTGTTGATAACTAGTAGTTCAGGTAATCATACATTCAAGATAGATAGAGAGCACTACATTAGTGTGGAAGATTATGATAACCAAGGTAAATCATCAGGAAATGTAAAAGCCGTCATAATTTTCCACTTCCCTGAATTTTGTCTCATACTTGACCTTGAACCTAATTTGAAATAATTATTTTGGATATTGAAATATTGAAGATAAAAAATACTATTATCTAGAACTGTATTATGATGTCAGTGAGAAACTTTTCACTGACATAAGTAGTGCCATCTTATTGATCCTTCAATCCATTCATTGCTGTTTGTATGTGTCTTCTGATGTAGTGGCTACAGAATTATTCAAACATCTGTGGTTTTAGAGGGAGATCTGAAGGCTAACAGGAAGTTATAAGCTTATTGCGAAAACAGCACCAAAAAGCTACTTGAAGTCTAAAGGACTTCCAGAAGTCATCTAATGCGACTGAACAGATAAACCACATTAAAAAAAAACAGTAATATGAGAGCTGGACAGTAGAACAGAGTTGAGTGGCTATATTTTTATCTCCTTGTGATATTTAAAGATCAAGGGCAAGAGAGTGTGCTATGATAAAGAAATAGCCACTTCTCTTGGAAGAAACAGGAACTCGTAGGTTAGAGTCAGTTATGTCAGAGACACCTTTTGAAAAAGGCCTGGAGAGTGGCAATCTTTTGGGAGTATCTCTGGAACAGTTTTTGTAATTAGCTTTTCACTAATCCTGTATATGTGAGCAATTAGAATGTTACACATCATTAATAATGGTGAGAGGATATAAGAAGTCTGATAAATATGAATAGTCTAATATGCCTGTTCTCTAATGACGGAGTTAGATTAAAATTGTTCATTGTAAGTTTGTTTATTTGAGAATTACATTGTCCAGATGAAGGAGTGGAGTTTGACACATCACAGAACTTCTACAAACCTGCAACAAATGTAATGTGGAACACAAATGAGAACTGTGAGCAGGACATTTGTTGTGAGTGATAGTCTTCCTGTCCAAGAAATGATCAAATCAGATTATCCTACTTCTACAGAGCCCTCTCAAATGGGTTTATTACCTGAGGTTAATAAATCTTGATTAATTTTTCTATCACATGAGATAGCTTCATCACTTCCAATTAACTCAATGATCAACTAGTGTCTGTTCAGGATGCCCCTTAAATCTATTTTGTCTCCAATTTGAACCTTGTGGAAATCACCTCTGCATGATACTAAAGTTAAATTTTTCTCTCAGTCTATTGTATATCACTTTGTAAGAGTCTGAGACGTGATTTGAAATAGAACACTGTTACATGCACTCCACAGTTTTAGAGAGCCTGGATGCTTTGCTGATTTGAACGCTCACCTAATCAAGCTTCAATGCTGATCAATGAGCCTTTGTACACTTTTAAGTATTCTCCAAATTTAAGGATTAAGCTGATCATTTTGTCTTATGATTAAAAGAAGACGATATTAATTTCTATTCATTTTGTTCATTATTTTAATTCAGCTAGCAACGACTGGTAAAAATTTGAAGAGGGAAAAGTTCATAATTGAAACGGGGGAAACCTTAAATCTAAATTTTTAAATGTTTTGATTCAGCTATTTAATTTCAATACATTTATTGGAATAATCCTGTTGCAATTGTATACTATTTTAGAAAGCTTGTTAAATTATTCCAGCTTAGTATCTTTGGCTGTGTAATCAGATTGGAAGATTTTCAGGAATGGATCCTTCCAACTCTCTACTCCTAATTTCCTGAAGTCCCGTGGAATGACCTGATTCTTCTCCTCTCATTACAAGATAAAAGAGTTGAGGAACTGCAAGCCAAAGTCATCTTTGCGGGCAAAAGAAGGTGCTTTAGCTACTTGTAAAGAGACACATTTGCTCAATGTACCTGAACTCCTAAGAAGAGCTTGTTGCACTCAAGATATGTGAGATGTACTTTTCTGCAATGATGTGTCACAACTACTCAAATGACCTCTCGAGGTGTGTTGTGGTTAAGCTGGCAGGCAGTCAAACACCACACAGCTGCTCGCTTACTTTCCCCACCCCTCCCTGCCCCGGCAGTGGGATGGGGAAGAGAATCGAAAAA
>NW_009217148.1:14494-37641 GCF_000690835.1 Fulmarus glacialis | reverse complement strand
ATGGCAGCGCGCCGTGGCCTTGAGCTGGCTCCCGCGCCTTGTTCTCGCTCTCGTGCGGGAGCCGTGGCTGGGCTGTGCTGTGCTGTGCTGCTCGCTGCTGGCAGGGGGACCCAGAGATTCGGCCAGGGGACGGGCAGCTCCTGCTTCCTGCCTCAGGAAAGAGCATTTTTTGGTTTTCTGGAGTTCATGATGTCTGGGTGCCTGCTAACTGGTATCACCCAAAATGAGGCCTTTGCTTTCTAGCTGACTGTAGATGTGTCCAGGGTAAAGGACAGACAGTAGCAGATACAGGAGATGAATGATGACTGTCACCAAGGAAGACTAAGAAACTACCTGAAAGATCTAGTAACTACAATTGGAAGTATTGGCTTGTGTTTGGCATTCATATATACCTATCTGCATATAAAATGTGTTCCATCTACTCCATATTGGATATTTAGGGGACTTACGCTGCCAGTACATGTGAGGCTTTCAATATTGAATACCAAACCTTCCCCATTTGCTTGCGGAAGAAAACACAAACCTTTTTTCAAGTGACTGTGCTATAGTAGTGATACGGCAGCATCTTCCACAGTTTATCTCCAAGCACATTGCAGTTTTGTGCGTGTCCATTTGGTGTTTGAAGCCTCATGGAGATACACTTATGTTTCATGTTCTAACTCCTTTGAGGAAGATAAGAGAAGTGAGCACTGAGTGTGCAAGGTATGACAAGTTGTTCACTCCCTTCATTGGGATTTTAACTCCTGCTAGTGGATGTTACGTTAATCAGACAGGAGATAATGCCTCATTATTTTCATTTCAATCATGAAATAAAACTTGAGATGAGCTAAGGCTTAAAGCTGTGTACAGCTGTAGGTACTTTCTGACAAAAATGCTTGTTAGTAGCTTGTTAGTAGCTTGTTAGTAGCTTGTTAGTAGCTTGTTAGTAGCTTGTTAGTAGCTTGTTAGTAGCTTGTTAGTAGCTTGTTAGTAGCTTGTTTTAACAGAGCTTCCTGCTGTGCCCCTTTTACAATGGTAAACTCCTTAAAGAATGAGAAAGGCACTGTACTTGAATTGACGCAATCTGAGTGGCTTCCAGTCTCTTGTAAATCTAGAAATTATCTCAATTCTTAGGGCAAAATAGAACTTGAAATCTACATACATTGAAATTTGAATGATGTGGATGCCTCTGTCTAAAACAAAAGCTTAGGCCGCTCAGGGCTTCAGGTACCTGCTATAAGTGCTTAGGATAGGCCACTGATATGTGAACTTCTGTTTGTGTGGCCCACTTACTCCTGTGAGAGTGGTATATATTAGCAATCTCCCTTCCCTCCACTTTTTCTGTATTCTGTGACAGGTCTTGCATATCATGTGTTGTGGTTTCTGAGGACAGAGGATTATAGAATGAGGGTCTTGTGCACAGGTGGTAGACCTGGTGTTTTTCACAGCCCCTGGTCCTTCTCTGGCATTCACAGGACTAGGAAGGGAGCGTTGGGACCGCTGGAAGTGCGCAGGAGTCTGCTGCATCTGTGCAGCCAGCCCTGTGTTACAGGAGGTGCCAAAAGTGCTGGATCCACTGTAACGGTGTGTGCGTACAGCACAGTAATGCTCTTGCCATCCTTGTGCTTCATCTAGCCCCTACCTCACTAAAAAACTGTTTCTGGGAGCAGGCAGGGGACTTGTTATGGTGGTTTGCTTACTGAGCACCCTGGAAATGGGTGGTCTGGTTTTTATCTTGGCTTCTTGCATAACTGACAATGAACATGTGTGCACAAGTGAAACTGAAAGCAAGGCATTGTGGGCATGTTTGTTATGAAGCTTTGTTAGCAGTGTTTTCACAACCCTGAGTGAGACCTGAGTCTTCCAGGCTGAGACAATGTTCTTTAATACAGAACTCTAGATCCTAAGGGAAACTTTGGCTTACTGTTGGTACTGTTAGTCACATTGGTATAAATCTGTTTATTCGCTTAGCTCATAAAAGTTGAAGTAATTGTAACAGGGAGAACTTAACTCATTGTGGCAGGGATTATATTCCTTTGGGGAAGAAAATATCTTAAGGATTTGAATTTCAGTAGTGAAAAATCTCAGGGGGAATATGACAAGTATCTTCTGTTTTGAATTCTTGATTGAATCCTTTGGTGAAAGTCAGTTTATTCCAGTAGACCAGTGGGTGTAATGAACATGTCTATGGTATCTACACCTTTTTGTTAATATGGTTGTAACCCAATTCATCTTCAGATTCTTGTGACACAGCTGCAACCGTGCTGTATCTCAAACTAAAGGTCCAATTCTTATTTCTTTGGAAAACTTCAGGAATTGGACTGATTGCAGAAAATGGAGATGCAGGTGTTCTTTAAATGCCTGTTCATTTTTCTGCATTTGTATATACATTCAGTGAAACTTCAGCTGTGGGTTTTTCCATGGACTGACAGTGCTTTGGTATTTGTGTGATACTAGTAGGCATTTATACAGAAGATAGTACTTTGCAGACAGAAACAAGACTTCTTGATGTCGGTTGTATTTTACTAGAGCTGAGGAGTCTTCTGAGTTAGCTTCTGGTCTGGGCGACTGCATTCCATCTAATTTCTCATTAGGAAACCAGCTAGTAAATAATAGAGCAGAACAGTATTGTACAAAAGGTCTTTAGTCTGAGAAATGGTTGTGATGATGGATTTAATGCTTATAGGTCAGTTTTCATTTGTAAATTACTTTGAGCTCAGAAGTGATTATAATCAAAGTTAATTCAATCTAGCTGATCCTCACTCAGCTCAGAGGTTAGTGCAGTTCTTCATCACCTAACTTTGTTAATCTGGAGAGTAGGTCTGGAGTCATAATGTATTTGTCTAGAAAACCAGACATGCCTCGAAGGCATCACAGAAGTTGCTTGGGGATTCATTTGATGACCTTCTGAAAAATTAAGCTGTTTAGAAACAATGCATGAGGTTTTTGAGGACTTCCTACACTCAACAAAGATAATGCAAGGGAAAAATCATAATTATGAATATGGCCTCGTGTATTTAGTGATAACTTCAACCTTAAGTTTTCAGGAAGACTACATATGTTGCAGACTAAAATTTCAGTTGCATTCAGGAAAGAAAAGGAGACCTTACTAGTTTACTTCTGGTACCTTATATTTAGTTTTAAAATATAAATAATTTAAGATTTGAAGTAATTTATGTGCTCCCGAAAGATTAATCTTTTTAATGAATTTACATTCTATCAAAACATAATCTGCATCTTAACTACTGTCAAAGGTTATACTGGAGATCTTTCCTAGGTGGAAAGCTGTTTAGATTTTAGTATTGGAAAATACAGGATGCATTTAGGATGTGTGCTTAAATGTACATCTGCACAGAAATAATTTATAGTGGTGATGTCTCAGTTTAAAGCTTAACTTGCTTTAGTGAGTAGGCACTTGCACATCACCTGATCTTTGTAGACTGTAGAACAAAATACTACCAGTTTATCCTTAGTAGCTTTTTATGATCAAAACGTGAAAGCAACTTTTTAGGTATGAAAACTTCAGTTTCTGGATGTACCTGTATCCGTGTGGTGTTCAGCTGCTGATCTGGCATTTATTTAAAAAAAGCACACACACCTCACCCCCCCCACCCCCCAAACCACAACCAAACCAGACAACAAAGCAACCCTCACCCAAAACCTGAGAGATACTAGAATTATTCTCATTTTCAAGTGTTGGAAATTCTGGTTACGAGATTGGACTAAGCAGGTACCTGAAATCTGGAGTGGAGCAAACCCCTAGGCTTCTAAGACACAGGTTAGAATCATGAATGCTTGTTGTCTTTTCTGATGATCTGCAGTAAGACTAGTTCAGTCAACTGCTTTCTTTAGATGTTTAATATGTGATGTTTCAAAGGAGGGGCAGTTCATTCACATTTCTTGTGAGATGACTGGCCATCGAGGGAAAGTTTCCTTTTAGTTCTGGCTCTGGTTAAAAACCTGGCTTAAGCGTTTGAAAGGTTAAGTTGGGGGGACACAGGAGGGAGCATGAAATAAAACAGTTAATTGTTTACATCCAAACCAATTTTTAATACGTTCTTTTTGAACTTCCTTTTAACTTAGGTATTTTTGTGTCACTTCTCATTGTTCACTTCTCAAATGCTATTAATCTCAGATTGAAACTGCTTCTGTTCCTTAGGTATTCATGTTGCTAGGCCCTGAACTGATCTATTTCCTCTCTTTCACAATGTTCAGCAGTGAATACAGTATGTTATTAAGGATACATCACTGAAGTGTATAATGATCTTATTTTGCATTGTGTGTTTTAGTCATCATGCATTCATTTCAGATCTTGACTATTTCTGCATGTTGAGTAGAAGTCTTCAGTGGGCTGCATGCAATTATACCTGTGTATTGCACAGCAATTTTCTGACCTTTTGAATTCTAAATTAGTTTGAATTGCTTCTTTTAATATATGTTACTTTAGATTTTAGTACTATTTATTTTGCCTCGCTTGGATCACCCTTTTAAGCAGTTCTTAATTCTGTGATACTCCGGTTTTGGAAATTACTTATCTTGACTTTGGATAGTTAAGTATGAGCTGGTCTAAGTGCTTTATTCTGTTCCTTGTGTGTGCAAGGTAGCATCATCAGAAATGTGCTCGCTATTTTTGAACTGGTGAGATGTTCATGACATGGCCTCTTGATTCTTCGCTGTTATGGAAGTATCAGGTACTTCTACTGGTGCCAAAAGCATGATTGAGTGAAATTCACAAGAAAATGTTTATGAAGATCACTTTGTAAATAAGGCTCAAGTTCTTCTCTACAGGTGTAGTATATATTTACAAATGCTTTTTAAACTCTGCACCTGTATTCATTTGAAAGTGACTTACTGAAACCATAACCATGTGTATACTTCTGTTGGGTCTTACTACCAATTCTGACATCTCACCCATGATAGCCTCCAAAATGTGTCAAAGTTAGATTGTTGTGTTCTTTCTTAGTGAATGCTAGCTTGTTAGTTGAAAACTGGACGTTTTAAGGTTTGCAGTTTAGTATTGGCTTTGTTTCCATGGAAAAAATATTGAACTGAAACGAATAAAAAAATTGCTAAATGTATTTTAGGAATTTCAGTGGCTTCTTGGGGGGTGAATGAATTTACAATATTGCATTCATCAGATGTTCCAGCAAAAAACACGCTTTTGAAACCTGTACACATTTTTCAGTGGTTTATTTTAGTTTTCTTTTCAGATAAGGATGTTTAGATGTTTTTTTAAGTCAAATTGGATAAAAATGTCAATGCTGCAGTGTGTGAGTCTTGCAGGTAGCAGCGTAACTGACAATATGGTTGTGTGTAATTATGTGGCAATCTCAGTAGTCAACTGATACTTTCCTTTCCTTGTTTGATGTTGCGGCATGCACAAGTTGATCTACCTGAAGTACTTTGTTAAAACACAATTTTTGTATTACTTCGATACTTTTTAACAAACTGAATACTTGTACGAATATGAACTGTATAGAGAAATACTCTTTTAGGAAGTTTTAAATCTCTCTTTATATATGAAGATTTTGATTTCAGCCCTTTAGGATGGCTGCTGTGTTCCCATTATCAGTGATGAAAAGGAGAAACTGCAACAAGCTATACTGATTAGTTTGTTTAAAAAAAAAAAATCCTTATTTAGGTTTTTCAGATTTGAATTTAAATTTCTGGATTACTTTTCTAATAATGAAAGATTGTTCTAAATAGAAATTGTTAGGTTTTCTGCTACAGAATCTTGGCATCCAGAACAAAGGCCACATTGTGTGTTAATTACCCTATTTTTAGAACATGATCAGGGAGCTCAGATCAGGAGCAGAGACAAACATGCAGATATAATTCAGTCCTGATTTTAAATTGTAATTCTGTAGTCCATTTCCTTCTCCTTATGGAGACTCTTGTTTGCTGCAAGAGTAAACAGGCACTACCTAAAATTCAATGAAAATGCTATAAAATAGAGGAGTTCAGTATTTGTTGACTGAATCTTCATTTCCTGATTTAAAAATTAGTTAAGGGGAAAGCTCTAAAAAGTGTTTCCACATGAATGAAAGCAAGCCCTGCAGTTACTAATAACTGAATTAGTTATATATATGATCATTCTGTTTTGTTTTGAAGAATTTGAGTTTTTCCCACGATGTAACTGGTGTTCTCATGCAAGTTGTAGAGCACTTTAAAGTTGAAATGTGGAAAATCTGTGTTTTCATGCCATAACATGTATTGTGCAGAGGCCTGCAAGCACCAGTGAAATAATTGCATTGGCAAATGGCCGAAGTTGGTGCCCTTACCTCAGGAGTTACTAGGAAAAGCAAAAAATACCACTTGAAGTGGAGAGAGCAGACAGTTTCAATTAATTGTGTTGTGTTACTTAGAATCATAGAATCATAGAATCATTAAGGTTGGAAAAGACCTCTAAAGATCATCAAGTCCAACCGTTAACCCAACACCACCATGCCCACTAAACCATGTCCCTAAATTGGTTCAGCATTAACTTGGTTCAGCATTAACATGATTTAGTGTTTTTATTCTCTACAGCCAGATTCTGAATTTTGCCATGTTATCACAAGGTAAGATGTAGCATACAGTTTCACAGTAACTTCAAACTTTCCTAACCCTATTCATGAGTTGTTATAAAAGGTATTCATCTGTGGCGCCCTCCGTCCCTTGACTCTGCTGTTACTCATGCAACTGCAGGTCTAGCCCTGTACAAAGAAATACCTAGCACTTTTTTTTTTAACTTTGCAGCCGTTCAGACATTGCTGATGAAAGGAAGGGGGTATACATAGCCAAGGAAGAACGATGACAAACTTTTCCAGCAGCATTTGCCAGTTATATTGGCTTTAGCTGTCTGGGAGATCGTTCAGCAGAGAAACTTGGTGTTCCCTTTATGAAGGGGGCATATCTCCCTTGTGATGATGTGAGTGCTTCCCATTGTGGTCAATTTAGCACTTGCATGTAGCTAAATGTTCTGAGTATGTTTTGTGAAACACCGCTACTCATCTGAATTTCTTATCCTTCTCTGCTTGGTCCAGAAGACCTTACTCAAGCTTCTGCTAAGGATTCCCATATATCACCATGCCAGTTAACATTTCTGCTGTTGACTGTGCATGTCTTTTGGACATAGTGGATGAGTTGGTGCTTGCACAATCAATTGTGACAAAACCGAAGGGTTTGTGTTACTGCAAGGGTCCAGTGGCACCTTCTTGTTACTGTATTGAGGAACCCAGATTCCTTGCTTCCATTGACCATTAGCTCCTCAGTGTCTTTATCAGACCTTTATATTAGTACTATCTCATTTATTATATCATACTCTTGTTTTTTGTGCTTGTATTTGGGCAGACAATCTTAATTATCTACTCTAGATTAGAAAATTTAAATTAATTTTGTCAATTTTTGCTCTCCTACATTATCAGAAATCTTTTGTTAACAAAAGAACTTTGAGGCACTAATAAAAGGAATTGTCTGTAGAGAGTTCAGCGGCTGATAATGTCTTTCATCAAATAGATGTGGTATCTTGATGTTCTAGCATAGGATTACCCTGCTCACTTAATTGAGATTGATTTTTTTTTTGACCTTCGGCTTTCCTAAGAAGGCATATTTTTTTCCATAATATGAATGATATAATCTGTTTGTAATATGTTGCTTATCTGCCACGTTAATGATAGACGCAATATCCCCTTGTTTAAAGACCAATTTCCATGCTAATGATAATAGATGTTTCATGAATTTGATCACATAAGTAAAAAGGAAACACTTGGTCTTCTGCTTGATTCCCTTTTGAAATGGCATTTTTTAATCTGATACATTATTCAATTGCTTCTTTTTGAAGAGGAGCTAAATGCTCTCCTAGTTACTACTGAACTGTGTGATCCTTTCTCATGTAACAATTTTCCTAGCTGGTGGTTGGTACTATAGCTTCTACTAAGAGTTGTGAAATGATTTATATGGTTTTTTAGGTCTTGGTACCAAAATATTTGAAGTGTGTAACTCTATGCCATGTACTGTGCACTTTTTAAACAATTCACCCATTTCTGACATTGAGGTGGGTGAAACTGCACTATGCAGAGCATCTGAGCTCTTTAAAGTTATAAACCTCTCTTAGTGGTTTAAGCAAACTACCTGAAACAATTATTTTGAACATTTACAGTCAAAGAGCATCTTGTGATGGATCTTTACACTACAACTTTAAATTTTGTTTTCTTTTTTTTTGATGCTCATTATGTAAAGAAAAATGTTACAAATTGCCCTCCTGGAATGCTAGGCAAGAACACCAGCTTGAAGTAACTTTCAGTGAATATAATCCTCTTGAGTTTCCCAGTCTGTAGTGAGAGTTGAACTTAGATGGTATGATGTCATTTGTCTGGCACCTTTGGTTTCTGCACACATTGCAAATAGCAGCTTACAGGACTTAACCCTAATTTTTTTTTATACAACTAGCTGTACTCCAGCTGGACCTCTCTTTTCATCACTGACATCTGACTTAGTCCACTTAGTTTATTATCTTATGTTGCGGCTTCTTAATCCCACATAGGGCTCATTTGTTTTAGGTATTTTCTGTTAATGTATTGCTTTCAGTTGCCCAAGACTTGCCAGAGACAGAAGGAGGCTGATATGCTATTCTACGGACAGGCTGACTTATTTGCAGTGCTCTGAGTTATTGACTACTGAGGAAATTAGTTTGGGCAAAAGGGTAGACGTCTTTTAAAGATGTGAGTAAACAAGGCTTGGCTGTAGCTTGGGTCCAGTATCCTCAAAAAGCCCATTTGTGTCCCTTGAACTGCTTGAGAAATTTCTTCTACTTGCTATTGCAAGCTAATTGTGTGAGCAATTCCTCTAGAGAAGGGGAAATGATGTTTCCTGAAAGGGGCGGAATGGGTACCATGCGTGGTGTGGTATCCACAGAGATGCTGAACAGCTGAGACCTGTTGGCGGCCTGCCAGCCTTAGGGCTCGTGCAAAAAAGCTGTTGTTTTGCTGCAGGAACTGTGTTTCAGGAATGTCTTGCCTCCTCAGCTGACTCCTAATTCACCTCGCCGTGATCCGTCTTCCTGAGGCCGAGCGGATGTCAGGGTAATCTAATACTGGCCTGCTTACTTGAGACACTTCCAGCTGACCTTCAGAAAGGAAAGGCTTCTCACCAGAGCGTTCGTGTCCTAGCTGTAACATGGCTGGCGCTGCTGTGCAAACTCAGACTGGTTTCTGTGTGGATAAGGGCAGACTGGGAAAAAAGGAGACTGAGAAGGGCTGAATATTTAGTTTGTTTTTCTGTCTTCACTTGAGCAAAATTACTTAGTGAAGAAACAATAACCCCTGAAAACTGAAAGCTTACTAATGGGTAACTTGAGGATGAACACGTGGCAATATCATTATTAGTTTCTGCATGTATCAAACTACATTTCTTAAGAAACACGACAGATTAAAGAGGTGAAGTATCCTTTAAACATTATGAAAATAGCAAATTTTCATACTGTTTTGGTAAGATTTAAGTTTTTAAGAGAGTTCTGGTAATTTTTAGTAATTCTACAGGATGCACTCAAAACTGTGGCTAAGTTTGTGCTGGATTAAGTACCCTAACCTTTCCATTTTGAAAAAGAACATGTTTCTTGTGATGGTAGGCAGGTTTGTAATTGAGCTTAAGCTACCTGTATGAAAGAAGTTTTAAACTTTAGCCTTTAGAAAACTTGCACTGTAGCTTGCTTTTCTGTGCTTCTGCTTCCTTTTTGTAGCATGAACTCCCTATGTGTTGTCCTTAAAGCCCTGCAAAGATAAGATAACTATTTCTTTTCCTGTGCGTATTTTTACAGTGAGCAGCAAAACATTGTAAGTGAAGCCTCTGGGCACCTCTGTATTTGACCATAATGCAGTGCTACTGACTGTAGCTGTTTAAGTAACAGGGAAATAACATATTTTACAAATAAGGAGGTTATTTGCCTGCTGGCTTTTGAACAGGGGAGGAGGCTACCCTTTACTGGTACTCCTAAGCCTTTTCTTGCAGTCAGGAAGCCTAGATTCTGGGTAGTATCTCAGCCCAAAGCAATCGCCTAGACACTGAGGCTTCAAGTAACACACCATCTGTAGCCAGGTTTGTTATAATCCTGCACTGACAACTGGTGAACTCATATCTCCTAGGGACCACTTCAAGGAGTGATACCAGTGAATGCTTCTTGCTGCTCACATGCCAAGGTGCAGCTGCTGTTCACAATCCTAAAGGCACCTATGAAACAAACTGGGAAGGACAGCTACGTCTTTCTTGTGGAAAGTGGAGTGATATGAGTACTATATCCAAAGATTTAGTTTTGGGGAGATACTGCAAAATAAATACTGCAGTGATGTGTTTTAGTGTTACTGATTGTGGTACATATTGTATCTGAAGCTCTGGATACTAGGCTGGGACTTTGTATTAGGCATTGTGCAAAAATAGTGGAGGCTGTTTGCTCTTAAGGAAGGCATTTTCTCAGTGCTTGTCTGCCTCTACAGTTTTTTTTACCAGTAGAACTGTGTTTGCAGAAAAGCTTATGGTTGTTTAAGTAAATTACAATAAACTAAATGTGATGCCACTATATATCCATGCTAGTAGGTTGTACAGATTACTCTAAATGTCTGTCAGCGTAGTTCTGTTGGCATAGTGCCTTGTAGCCTCCTCATACAAGAACAGTTGTCTAGAGCTGGCAGATGACAGTGTCGTGGCAAACAGTAGTGTCTCCTCAGTTTGAAGAACAACTCTTCCAACTGCAAATGTTCTGATATGAGTTGTGTGAAAAGCAGAGGGAAGATTAAAGGATGAGACACGAAAAAGACCGATGCAAGGAGAATAGGAAAAATGGGATGAGGCAGATAGGAATGCACCGGAGGGAGTCTCTGAAGTTGACAGCTGCTTGATACAGTCTATTTTAATTTCCAAAAAAATCTTTAAGAATGTTATTCAAAGTCTTTGAGTAAACTGGGCCATAGCTGGAAAACATACCGTGCTTGCATGGATTGTTTAAAAGCCAGGAAACAGAGTGAGTAACTGCTCGCTTGCAATGAGGAGAGAGAGGCAGATGCTGGACTTCCAAAGGCTTCTGTAATGAGATGAATGCCTTCAGCATGGTCATAAGTGATCTTGGAAAGAAGGATGAACAGTGAAAGGATGAAGGTTGCGGATGACAGGTAGTTGTTCAGAATGGTGAAAACAAGGGCTCACTGAGGAATTCCAGAACACAGAGACTGCTTGCTGGTGAAACTTCCTCTGCCACACTGTTGCCCAGTGTAGAAAAATCTGACTTAGTTCTGATCTCTGAGCTGAATGTTGCAATTCAGAAACAGGATTTTAGCACTTTGATACTTGAGTGATAACATCAGCTTACCTGCATGATTTCAGGAAAGATAAGGACTAGTTTATAAAATAATTATGATGATGTCAATTACCTGCACTTCGTGAGCCACTGTGTTTTTTCTGAATGTGATTGAAAGCTAGAAGAGTTTCTGGGGGAATTCTTCCCATGTCATTGCTTTTTTTTTCTAGGCATCTGCTAATGGCCACTGTTGGAGATGGGATAGATACTTCTTAGAGTTTTTAGGCATGGCTTGGTCATAGCCAATCTCATGTCCTCATTTAGAAAAAAAAAATTAAGTTAACTGTAGAAATCAGTGTCTTTCAGCAAACCTTTATCTAAGGTGTTTCAGCTGCTGTTTCATCTAGGCCACTGGCTTGATGAGGCCGCAGGGTTTGTTGTCACTGGTCACACCTTTGCTGAAAGAACTGCCTCTAGTTTTATGGAAAGTGAAGCTGTATTTGATGGGGAGAATGGAGAGAGGAAATGTTGCTCTCTGCAAGGAGCAATAACAGTTTGTGAATGTGATCACTGTCTGTCACATTTACATAAAAATGTGTGAAAGGCAGGATAACTGTGCACCTCGTGTTCTTTTGCACAGTGATACTAGCAGTCTCTTCCTTGAAAAGGTCCTGCAAGAAAAACAAATTAAGAGAAAATGTGTAAGGAAAAAATTGTGTATTTTGCATGGGTAAAATCTTTTGCAAATCAGAAATAATGCTAATTGTTATGTCACTAAAGAAATACGGAGACATTTAAATGTGAGTTGTAATTGTAGTATGTTTTCAGTTTCTATAGGTCTTCAGTCCATGCTATCTTTTGAGAATGGTATCCAGAGGAGACTCTTTGGAGTTGTTATGTAGGCAGCTTGCATCCATGTGTAAACGTGAAGTCACAAGACAAGCAAACGTGATCTGAATTTCGAGAAACTTAAAATGAATCAAAAATGTTACTGGAACTCCTCGATTTCTTACTGAGTTGTAAGATGTCCTTTGGTTTACAGCAGTGCTGCCATTCTATTGGATAGCAAATACTGTATTATCTTTCTGAAATAGATTGACAAGTAGTTGGTTCCCTAGGTTTTCTGCATAGTAGCGAATTGAACCTTTTTGATTGCGTGCGGTATCCGAAATACTTTATTGGTACTGTAAAGTTGTGGTCCTAAATGAAGACATCAGATAATTACTTCCCATGTAATTGTTGGGAAGTATGTATGACACCAGAAAAATATATTTTGATTATATCTACATAGAACGTAGGTGTTAAATTCTGAAGTTTAGATTCTAACGTGTCTCTTCATGTTGACAGTTAATGTCCTGATCCTACTGGGATTGTGCTCTTGTGTTACACACTTTGCACAGATCAAATGCAATTTTCGTTTTTTTTCCTAGAACACACACCTCCAACACTTTGACTAAAATTCTCATTGGAACGCATTATAAGGAGTTGAACTTCTTGAAAGAATCTTGAATTTGTTTAGCTTACTGGACAGCAGTAAGCTGCTGGGGACTCTAAAGCAGTGGTTTCCATGCTTCCTGGACCAGTGGATTATTCTTGGTACTTAGTGTCTCCTGGACCATTGGACCTAAGATGGCAATAATGGGACAGTGTTTTCTTGTGTGTAGTATTGTCTCTGACTTCAAGCTACCCAAAGCATCTTTTTGGAGTCTAGACTCCTAAGTACTGTTTTGCCGGTGGAAAATTGGTTGTAATCTTGTAATACATTTGAGAACATAAGTGCTTCATGGTATGCAAGATTTGCAATAGTCTTAACATATAATGTTTCTAGTTACTGTGTATGTGTTTATTATGATACTGAGATACTTAAGAAAATTCTGATCATTCAGGGCATGGAAATTAGTCATGTTAAATAGCTTGGCACCTTGGCATCAAATTTTTTTTTTAAAACATTGCGATTCTCTGGGTATTCTGAGGAACTACTTGGATTGGTTTTGTAATGCGGGGATTAAAAGTAAATCTACGAAAATGCATCTTTAGTTTTAAAAGAAACTGATTTAGCTGTAAGTATCCTCTGTCTGCAGTTACATGCTGGAAATGAGTAAACAGTTACCAAAAGGGTTCAGCACCCTTTTTGCTTCAGTTTTTCTCAGGTTATATTTTGATTTTATACTTAGGACTAGTTTTCAATCTGTGATATTAGTACAGTCCTATGATACAAAATGCAACATGGCATTTTGCTGGTACTTAAATTTGTGTGAGTGGATCTATTGGTTCTAAACCAGGACAAAGTTTTTCAGTATTTCTCTATGCTTTAGAGTGAGAGCTCAAAAAGTGCATGGGAGATATGCCACTCTTCAGACTATAATATGTATTTATCCTATTTCTTAAAGCTGGCATGGTTTGTATTTCTTTCCTTTTTAGTGTTACGGCATTTGCCTGTAGACCTTGTAAGTGAAGTCTAATGCTGCTGTTCTTACATTTTTGTTTTTTTTCTTCTAGGGTTTGAAATCTAGGAGAATGGCAGACATAGACAAGTAAGTAAAATCTGTAGGTTACTGAAGCTGTGACTGTGTCCTGTGCTGTACTTCAGATGGCTGTGATCTCCAGATACTTGATAGACAGAGTCTAGGTAGTGATCTTGGCACTGTGGCAAGATGTGAGTTTTATAGCATGTGGGAGAAAAGCTTGAGTTGCCCATGCCAAATGGGTTTGAGATCTTAATTGTAAGTAAATCTAAAACTGGGACAAGGCACTAGTCAACTTACTATGTTGGTTGGAATTCTGGAGGGGAAAAAACAATAGTACTGCCCATTACTATTGTTTCACTGTATGTAGTTTTTTTCTATACTTCAAATGCTCATATTTTGTGGCATTTGAAGTATAGTTTAGGTGAACGTACACTTAGTTCTCAAGGCCTGCACATCTTAACAAAGAGGATGTGTAGAGCAGAAGGAGGCTTTTGACTTGTTGATATGAGCAGGAGCTGAAGGAATTCTTTTGAAAAAAGGAATCTTAAAAATTCTGGAAAGCTGCTAGTTCTTTAAACTTTTCCGAGATTGATGAATGTGAAACTTGAATCTATGAAGACAAATTTGGCTTTGTTTGGCTATTACGACTTCTAGTTTGTCATAGATCAAAACTAATGCAACAATTTGCTTCTACCCACATGTTCTCTAACTTGAGCTCTTTGAGCTCGTGATAGTATTTTATAAAATTAACTACTTGATCCTGTTATTGAATATTCCTAATAGCAAAGAACAGTCTGAACTTGATCAACAGGATATGGAAGATGTTGAAGAAGTAGAAGAAGAAGAAACTGGTGAAGATGCCAACAGCAAAGGTAATGTTGAAAACAAGAGTTTCTAAGCAGCTGCATATGTGCTTTGTAATTAATGTGTTAAAAGGATTTTACTGCTTAAAATAATGGGAATTGGTAAAACATAACTACTGATGCACAACTGTATTTAAATACTGAAGCAAGGACTTTTTTTTCCTGGTTGTGCAATTTTTATTTGTTGTCTGCAGTCACTCATTTCAGTCATAGTTAGTACCAGTTCAGGCAGCACTGGCCACCTGTAAGGGTGTATAATTGGAAAAGAAAGTATTATTGTGGGTATGTGACTAGATTCTTTCAAAACTAACAACAGTTAAAAGCTTTTAAAATGTGAAGCTTTGTCTAGAAAAAAATCAGGTGCATATATGTCTGTGTGTGTGTCATTTTTTAGATCAGTTGCGTAGTAATCTGCTGCTGAGTTGTTTGATTGTGAACAGAACAAAAATCATGCTTAGTGTTACTCCACTTAAAATCAATAAATCCTTCTTTTTCTCCCTCAACAAAAAAACCTGAACATGTATCAGAATACTTGTTTTGTCTGTGCTGAACAGTCTTACTCATGCTTTGTAGTTAAACATTGGGGGCATAGATAGAATGTGAGGAGCAAGTAGCCAAAAGAGAAATAGTAATAATCTCTGCAATTAAATGATTTGGACTGCTGATAGTGCCAAATCATGTGATTGCTTGATTTGATTCAAGCAAATACTCTGTTTGAACAGAGTAATTACACTAAAGAAAAGTAGGATAATTTTGCTCAAGATAATGTTAGAGGCTTTGCTATATCTATTGAAAAAAGTGTTTTAAAAACTGGATTGCAAAATTCTAGGGAACACACTGGTCATCTGAAGAACAGCTTATAATAATTAAATGGTAAGTATTCAGGTGTTCCAAAGGAACCTAGAGATGAATAGTGTATATTTTTAGTGATTAATCCCAGCTATTGTAGATGAGGATCTGAGGGGAAATTATGCTATAGGAACCTTGGAGGGAAATTGGATTTTATAAATCAGAAACATGTTTCAGTAGTAGGGAAATGTGACACAGTATTAAGTAGTTCTTTTGCATCTGTAATTCTTGCTTGTCTAGTTTTGTAGAATTTTTCCTTAGGTTTTACTGATTTACTTTTTTAAATCTAGCTAATTCCACTTTTACATATGTCAAAGGTCCTTCTGTGGACACTAAGTAAAGCACTCATGCTTTTAGGAAAAACCTCTTTGAAGAAATAGTGTTCGTAGATCCAAGAACCTGCAAAACAGAATATGTGGTCAGATTTCAGTTTGAGGGGATGTGGCTGTTGGCATTGTCCTATCATGTGTATGATGTGTATACTGATTCGGTATTGAAGAATAACTGGCAACATACTCCAGTGGCACAAATGGGTAGGTTTTCAAGAGTATAGGAAAGACTAGATACCTTGACAGGAGGAGTAGTGTGGACTAATGTGAGGTAGTACCTTTAAGAAGTAATCACAGCTTCTACTGCTAAAATATAAACTGATTGCAATCATTATGGAGAAACAAGACTGCTTTTTTGGATGCCGCTTGAAACATAACTTTTCTTTCAAAGTGGAAGAGTATATTCACATGTGGTTATTGTAGTGAAGGGCATAGAAATGGAAAATGCTATGTTATTTCCAAGAGCTTTGTGTGTCAGGAATGATTCAAAAGCTTCACTCTAATTTGAAGGTGTCAGAAGAATGCTATATAAACCTAGTATCTTATAAGGAATGCAAAGTACTTGTTTGCCTATCTGTAGATGTTGAGGATAGCAGGAAGAAGGCAAAACAGCATGATAAAAATGATCATAAATTCTTATTAAAAAATACGAAGTTGTGAAATTCATTTCTGCAGGTTGAGGCACAGATTTTGAGCAGAAGTAAAAGGGTTGATGTTAATCTGGATAATGAGAACACTTAGGCTAGGAATTTGTGTGGTTTTTTAAATGTACTTCTACCTTGTAGTTTGAAACAGGTGTCCTATTTGGACAAAGTGCTTTCTAAAGATGATGTAGATGATAGACTTCAAGGACCTAGTACTGATATTCTGTAGTCAAGAATGTGTCAGACTATTCTAATGAATAATTTATTCTTTTGCAGGAAAAATTAGGTGAACATAGAGTTGTAAAGCAGTTTTAAATCCAGGTCTGAAACTGTCTTGTTTCTTTCCATTTACTTAAAATGGAATGAAAATCCCAATTCTGGGTTTTATTCCCTTCTTAAAGTAAAAGCACAAATTCTTCTACCTTGCCTTTCATTAATGAATTCAAAATAAAAGCAGTCAAGGCAAAACTGATGCTTTTAGAAGCATCATATAAAACCTTCCCTTCTAACAAAAAAAGCTCAGCTTGCTGAATAGTGGCTGTTTTAATCCAGGTGCTGCTTCTGTGTTCAGAATATGGTGGATTTGATCCATGCTTCCAAAATGGAGAGGTGTTTGAAATACTTCTTTGCCTACGTTTCTTTTTACAAGTGTATATATAGTAAACTTACTGCTCTTTTGTAGTATTTAAGTAACTGTTCTTTCAAGATTAGTCCAAAAGATGCACTTTGCACTTACGTAATTTTCTTTTTTTAATTTAGCTCGGCAGTTGACTGTACAGATGATGCAAAATCCTCAGATTCTTGCAGCCCTTCAGGAAAGACTTGATGGTCTGGTAGGAACATCTACAGGATATATAGAAAGGTACAGTATTTGTTCAGTATGAGCAGAATGGTATAAATGGTTCTTTTGCTTTCTGAACAGTATTGTCTGTAGGATTAGTAGCCATAAACCACTGTGCTGCCCAGATAGCAGGAAAACTAATATAGTCTGTCTGTAGTGCATCTCAGAATTAAAGAGTTTTTATTTGGGCTTTTATGAAGAAAAGAATGCTAAAATATTTGCAGTGGCTGACCCTATTCCCTGCAGTTACAATATGGCACACTTTTAAAGGATACTTTCCTGCTATTTGGAATGTCTTTTGTAGCTTTGCCTTAATCATGAAACATCAGTTATTTTAAGTATGGACAAATACTTGGAGACCCAGTGTCTCAATATAGTCATTTTTTGGTTAGAGTGTAACCAGGAGCTAATAAAATTAGGAACGTTGTATCAGTACTTCATGTGGTCTCCTTATGCATCAAAACTTGCAACAATCTCTTGCTAAAATTTTCTTTACTTGATCTGCGTTAACAGATAGAATATTCTGGCTCTCATGTAATTTCTGATTGTGTACAAACATTTCACCACATCCACTGGAATTGTCATAACTGTCTTGCTGTGATAGGGTCCTACATTGCTATTGACTTGAACTGGGGCAGCTACTGAGTAACAGGCATTGCTGCTGCTGCTACTCCTACTCATACCACTTCCCTCTTGTAGATGATAGCATGGAAGAAAAGCCCATTTAACTAACAGCCTTCCTTAATAAATACTGGCCCAAGAGAGAGCAGGAGTTACAGGGTACCCAGGTTCTTTCTCTTCTAAATACTGTACACTACAGGCTTTTTATACGCAATATTTTTCTTCTGTTTTTCAACAGATGTTAATTAACCTCTACTAATCTTTCAGGTCCTTGATCTAAGAAGTGAACAAAAGTGGTAACTTTGATTTACATGGCATTCTTCTAGTCAGCTGCTCTCTAAGATACTGTACCATTTCTTCATCAGTTCCAAGTACAGTAGTGCATTCTCTATCACAAAAGCATTGCAATTTTGCCATTGTTACCAAATGCTTACCTAACTTGCAGTACAAAAATAGCTGGAAAATGTGTGTAACTTGTTGCACTTTCTCAACGTATGCATGCTGACTTAACCATGCTTTACAAGTACCTCTTACGTGTCTTCCCAAATATTATTTTGAGCTTATTTATCTACAGAGTCTAGACACTGGCACAGAAGTTTTATCTGGGATCCTAAAAGCCTGTTATGTGGGCTGTTAAGGAACTAGATGCATAAGCTGGTAGGAAACTAAACAGGTTCCAGGAAAACATCTGTCTGCTCAAGCTTAGAATCTGCTAATTGCCTGACAGCTATCCAATAACTTACCTCTTCACCTGTGCCTGGCACAATAATTTTAATGAAACTTACTTTCATAGCATAGAATTTCCCTCATCTGCTTGCAGGAGGTTGTATTCTTGTGTAATTATAACACTTGGTAGTGGCTTCTATTCAGAGCAACAGGTTTTACTTGCTGCTGTTGTACTTATGCAGTCCAGTTCATACTTCTTGGTCTGTAAAAGCTGTCTCTTTCATGAAGCTACCTTTTTTTTTAAGTACAGAGTTTATAAAGGTAGTGGATGTACAAATTGTGAAATTTGAACTAGTTGGCATGGACTGTAACAAAATGTAGCTTTGACACATGCAAGAGATTCTAGATTCTTTAATAAAGGGGTTAAAATCTTTACTCTGACACACTGGAGTTGGACATGCTGCATGTATGGTACTACCTCTTAGAAATTTCAGTGTTTTTACATACAATTGCTAGGACCAATACTCTTAGTCTAAATATATGCATGTGGCATTAAGTGGGTGATTGTTGTATGACTTACCTGTGCGGTCGTATTAATTTTCTTCCTTAACATTTTTTCCCTGAACTAACTGAACTTGCTACTTAAGTTGTTGTTAGTTCTGATATTGTACTTGAAGATAAAATTATGATTAACTTGACTAACTTCTGGAAAAATGTCAGTGTGACAGGAATGTTGTCAACCCTTTATCAACATACGTGACTAAATTTAAGCTTTTTTTGGTAGTTCGTGTAGAAGATGTACTTTTGCCCAAATTGGAAGGTTAAGGGAAATCTTGATTTCTTGGTGGTCTGCATATTATTTTAGTAACCAGAAATAGTATATTCATGTAGAGCATAAAGCCATCAGGGAGAAGGGTTCTGCATTTTAAAGTGAACAAGGATGTTGAAACATGTGCTTGTCCTTCCTAATAGAGGTAAGATAGCTTTAATTAATGCAAACTTTCAGTGTTTAACTAAGCTAACGTATTCTTGGTTACTTCCTCTAACCTGAAGCTGGTCCTAACAATTAAAAGCAGTTGTTTACTACTGTGTTCTAAATAATGTGGCCCAACTGCTTAAATAAAATAAATATGGGAAGTTAACACAATAATCTGTAGCTATATGCTGGGATTTGGCCCACCTCACAGGCAATGGAGGCTGTCAGCAGTCTACCCCATAAATCTCACCAGTAACCTTGATGTCGGTAACTTTCTGTCCTAACAGTAAGTCTGTTTGCTATTTTACTAAAGTGAAACTAGTATTAAGGAGTTGTAGCTGTCAAGTATTTATAATGAGGATTGCATTAATTGCTTCCTTTTATACATGTATAATACAGTGGCTCATTTAGCAAAACAGTTCTGGCTCATTTTGGGAATGACAGTTAGTGTGTTAGAAGACAGTAGTACCAGCTGCTTTCCTGAGTGAAACAAAAATGTGAATTTTGAAGATTGACTTCCTTAGCGAAGTAATAATTCAATCGTCTTGAACTTTCTTTCATAAAACCAAGCCCGTTAGTGATTAGACCTTTCTTAATTCTGCTTAATCATATGAATTTACTATGCTGCTCATTGATAACGTAAAACTTGTTTTTAGTATGAAGTTTTATTGCACAAGTTTGTCTCAGTTGATCCAGGTGTTTGGAATACTCTGGTTCTAATTCAGGTTAAGCCTCAGTTTAAGAGCCTGTGCTAACAGTTTCAATCCGCATGGTACAGTGGGTCATAGTTTTGATTTGTTCAGCTTTCTAAAGCTTGAAGTAGAGTGTAAAATCTGTTTTGATGCAAGTTGGTTATTAAGAGGGCTGGTTAAGGAGGGGTCAACATGTGCTTAGCATGCAATGTTAGTAACAGTTTTGTCACTGAATCTTTCAGCTTGCCTAAAGTTGTTAAAAGACGTGTGAATGCTCTCAAGAATCTTCAAGTTCAGTGTGCACAGATAGAAGCAAAGTTCTATGAGGAAGTTCACGAGCTGGAAAGAAAGTATGCTGCTCTCTATCAGCCCTTATTTGACAAGGTATTTTAATGCTAATCTGATTTGTACTTATAAGCTTTAGCTAAAACAAGGAACATAAACTGAAAGCTTATGCATGTTCTGAATTATTTTGGCCTTGTATGTGCCCATTCAATTCAACTGACACCATTTTACTATCCATGTGAATATCAACTAAGATGAAGGGGGAGAAAGGTTCAGTTTCTTCCATGGTTACCAATTTCACTTCAATATACCAGGCCTCATCTTGTTAATTGAGCACGTCAGATGATATGGTAACCTTTCTGGAACTTTGGTGCTTATATTAGTGTGTTGAAAAGCTCTAACTGCTGAATCGTCTTCTAGGGCCAGAAGAAGAAGTTTTGGTAAATAGTTAATGTATTACCAATTGTGTAACTTTAGGATTAGGAAATTATTGGTTACGGCATTGCTGGTTGCAAAGACTAGGAAATGTGAAAATATTCTTGGTTTAATCTTCCAGCGAAGTGAAATCATCAATGCAATTTATGAACCTACAGAGGAAGAATGTGAATGGAAAGCAGATGTCGAAGAAGAAATTTCAGTGAGTATCATAATCGGCTCTCATCAATATCTCAAGTTTTAGCATGACACAAGATTCAACACAGTAACTAAAGTTAAAAAAAAAAGTGGGTGCATAATGATTGCTTGCTTATAATAATTCATAATGATTGCTTAAAGCATGCACGTGAAATTTAATCTCTACTGGTATCAACATAAAACTGTTAACGAACCTTCTGGGCACTCTTTTAAAATTAAGAAAAACTAACATTTTAATTCTATCAAGGAGGAAATGAAAGAGAAAGCCAAGCTTGAAGAGGAAAAAAAGGATGAAGAAAAAGAAGACCCTAAAGGAATTCCTGAGTTTTGGCTGACAGTATTCAAGAACGTGGACTTGCTCAGTGATATGGTTCAGGTAGGTGGTCGTCCAGGCTTGTTTGAATTAAGTACTAATGCAACTTCGAGTGTCTTTTTTTTAAGAAAGGAGTACAAACAGTGCATTACTTCATGTGTCTGTTGGAGAGCAAAAATGGAACAAGTACTTGATGTCATCTGTGGTACTTAATTCAACTGAGAGCACAGAGCAGTCTAAAATACCTTCTTACTGTGCTGTCTATTTGTTGAACTTATTTTACTTATTTTACCTTACTAACACACTTTCTGTATTTATAGGAGTGTGTGTATGAGATGTGTATTAGATATTGCTAAAAACTACTTGGTGTTAGTATGGATTTAGGTTGTGTACTTGTCCTGATTTCAGCTGGGATAGAGTTAATTTTCTTCCACTGCAGTGGAAAGTGTATGGCCATTGTTGCCATCTGCTGGTCCCATTCATGAAAATGTTTCAGTGCTGTAAGAAGGTTCTTGTGTGTGAAACTGATTCTAAATATGGCTCTTTATCTCTGCAGGGTCTTAAATCTCTGTACAATTTAATGTTATGAAAATTGAATTAACTGTGTTTTTCTTTACAGGAACATGATGAACCTATCCTGAAACACTTAAAAGATATAAAAGTGAAATTTTCAGAAGTTGGACAGCCTATGGTTTGTTTAACCTATTTAACAAGATTACTTTTATGTTATCTTAAGACTTATTAGTTTATTAGTAGCACGGTCTGTGATAGCTAATTGTCTTATGGCAATCATGAGAAATATGCAGCTGCTTCTTGTCTTCTGAAAAACAGTACAAGGACTAATACTAGTCTTGCAGTACCATGTGAATGAATTTATACTTAATTTAACCTTCAAATTCTGATGAGTTAATAACTTGGCCTTAATATCTGATGACTAAATTTCACCTTTAAATTTTGATACCTTCAGGTACTTTTTGTATAACTGTTATAATTGGATATAATTTCCTTGCCAGAAATCAGATGGCTTGCTAAGTTTTAATATTTTAAATTTAGAAGTTCTCTCTATACGTGAGCACCAGAAAAGTTGTACACTGGGAGATCTTGTGTCATTACTGCAAGCAGTATATTAACTAATAAGCACAAGATCAACATGGTAAATGAAAACATTTGAAGATTTATTGTACAACTTGGGCAGCAAATTCTAGAATAAGTTACATATGTGCACCGTTTCAATTTTGGAGGAGATGGATATATTCCATTGCATGTGTATTTTTGGTTTTGGATTTTAGGTATGTAGAAGTTAAAGGTATGTGTTGATAAATTGCTAAAGTTGTTGCTCTGCAATTCTTTTTAAGAGTTTCACATTAGAATTTCATTTTGAACCAAATGACTACTTCACAAATGAAGTACTGACAAAGACATATAGAATGAGGTCAGAGCCAGATGATTCTGATCCCTTCTCCTTTGATGGACCGGAAATCATGGGTTGTACAGGGTAAGTGCTAATAAATAACTTTAAGGCAATGTAACAGTTTCCTCCTTAGCATTATCCAACTACAGATTTACAGCATCTTGGGAAGGTGCTGGAAAAGATATTGCCACCTAATAACTTGTAAACAGCGGGGTTTGACTTGAGTTTTTTTAGTGTTTTTCAGTAACTTCAATACGATATATAAAATTATGTATTTTATATTCTATAATTTGTAAGTATATATAATATAT